>NC_068276.1:18384014-18684014 GCF_025860055.1 Xyrauchen texanus
CATTAATTACTGTAATCGAATTCTTTTTTTAGTCAGAAAGTAGTGTAATGCATTACATTTCAAAATTTGTATACTCTGATTACAGTTACTCACTTTCAATTAAGGTAATTATTTTTAAGTACATTACTTGGGTTACACCTATTTCTGCAATACTAGTATTTATGTGCAATACATTTAATATATGAATTTATATTTAAAAAAAAGTTTTAAGCAATTGCTTTTTCTATTAAATCCTCTCTAAAGTAATCTGATTACAATTATAGATAAATAGGTATTAATTTGTAGTAGATTACTTTTTTGAGTAACTTACCAAACACTGCATCCAGCCATAGTCAAAAGAGCCCAACCCCAAATTTCTGTTATATTCTGATCCCTAAATATGACTTGGATTCACCAGCAGATAATCATACAGCAAGTCTGATCTTTTAGAAAAGTAAAAGCACACTTCTTCTTAAAAAATCACATGATTTGAGGGATCTTTGATGGTGTTTCGTGCTGAAGTTTAAGACACATCACATAACATATCTATAGATGAACATGCAATGCCATGTTGAGCATCCCTTACAGAATGACAGATCAAATCGTGATGAACAGAAGTGATGTCACATGCACACACACATTAACACACACGCACACACTCACATCAAAGGATGGGACTCGTCAAATGTGTGCCCAATGTGCATGTGTGTGTGTGTGTGTGTGAAAGACTGATAGGCACATCTTGCTAATGCTAGCACAGAAAAGTAATGAGATACATTAACATAAATGCACATAATGTTATATGGAAACTGAACTCATTTTGTGGAAAAAAGAGGGATGAATTGTTTTGCAAGAAACGAAAACGTGAACAAGCGTGTGTGTTGAGTGTGAGTAAGAGAATATGACAGGTCGCCTCCCCAATTTAGGTCAAGAAACAGAACAGTAACGCTGTGTGTGTGTGTGTGTGTGTGTGTGTGTGTGTGTGTGTGTGTGTGTGTGTGTGTGTGTGTGTGTGTGTGTGTGTGTGTGTCCATTACGTGTTAGATTGATGTGTCTTAGTGCCACTTATTTTGGTGTAAGTAGTGACTTAGTGTGTTTGCGTATGTCGTGTATTTTGGTTGTAGTTTGGGGATAGAAATGTCTAATACTTGACAAAAGTAATCTAAATCTGATAAAACATTCAGGGAAGTTTTCTAATTGAAAAACTGATTAATAAATGAAATGCTTTTTTCAAATTCTTTTGGGGTCTGTAGTTATTTTAATTAGCTGAATATGAAAACAGTACAAGTTTTTTTTATATGTCCTCTGTTATGCTGTACACACACATATGCACTCTTTTTTGTGTGTGTGTGTGAGTGTGTGTGTGTGTGTGGATGGATGGACAGAAACTCCCTAAAGGTCAGACAGAAAGAAGCCCACACTAATTGGATTCCAACTAGTTAACATTGTGTGATTCACTTAGCCTCACACACACACATGCGCACACACATAGCCTCCGCTCTCTCTCATTGCAGTTGCAGACAAAGCCGGTATTGTGCCTCATTCTAATGAGGAACCACTTGTGGAGGGATGTGTTTCCTTGGAACAGGAGGGGCACTTATACAGTGTGCACCATGCCATTGACCCTTGACACCGTCTCACGGGTCACCGCCTTCCGAATGCAGAAACACGACAACATGGCCGCAATTTAGTGTGCAGGATCACGCAAACATGACCCGCTAATAGCAATAATGAACAGAGAGCACACACACAGATGCCAAAGCAATGGCTTGTGTGTGGTGTGTGTGTGTGTGTGTGTGTGTGTGTGTGTGTGTGTGTGTGTGTGTGTGTGTGTGTGTGTGTGTGAATGCACTGTGGAAAATGAATGATCCTTCTGGCATTAATTCACACACAGACTCAGACACTCATGTGAAACACTGATCCCACTGCACAATATCCACACACACTGGCTCATGATGTAAATCTTCCTAGATCATCAATTCATCACACGCACACACATATAGTGACAAACACACTTTTTGGGTAAACAGGACTTTAGGCAGCGCGGATGTTTACTGTGTGTGGAGGGGGATTAAAAAGTTGGGGTGGGATTGGGGTTGACCAGCTGTCCACAAAAGAAAAAGAAAGAGAGAGAGAGAGAGAGATTCTGATTTAACTTTCTGATCAAATTATTTACAGCACCTTTAACGATTGCATTAATGATTCTATTAGTACTTTTGAGGGTGCTGATTTGTGACTGACTGATTTGTGAGTCTTTTTGACCAACTCATGACCATTACAAAGAACCTGCTCATAAGAGTCATTCGTTTGTGAATCAGACAAAAGTAGCTGCTTTGTTGTTTGTAATATTCATTTGTTGTTAAGTTAAATAAGCAAGGAAAACGCAATAGAATAAGTGTTGACTATTTACAGTCTCTCTTAATTTTTTTTGCAGCACCCAGCCTTTTTTTTGCATCTCATTTAGCTCACAGCTCAGCTAAAACATCATTATGTTGGCTTGATAGTCTTGGTTTAGAGTTTTATCAAAATCACTAAACCAAGACCAAAATAAAAAGTCCTAAAGACTTAAAGAATATTAAAACGGGCCAAGACACTGTCATGGAATCCATCCATCCATCCATCCATCCCATTCACCCACCCACCCATGCATCCACCCATCCATCCATCCATCCATCCATCCATCCATCTATCTACAGGACACTGCTCGAAAAGTGCAGGGGTGTAACCCGGTGTCCTGGCCAAATTCCCCCCATTGGCCCTTATCAATCATGGCTTCCTAATAATCTCTATCCATTAATTAGCTCTATAACTCCACTCTCTCCTCTCCACCAATAGCTGGTGTGTGGTGAGCTTACTGGTGCCCTATGGCTGCTGTCGCATCATCCAGGTGGATGCTGCACACTGATGGTGGTTGAGGAGAGTCCCCTGTTCACTGTGTGAAGCGTTTGAGTGTAGTGTCAGAAAAGCGCTATATAAATGTAGCGTTCATTCATCCATCCATCCATCCATCCATCCATCCATCCAACAGCCAATTCATTGATCCATCCATCCATCCTGAATAGCTGTACAGGAAACAGGAAACGTTCAACAATGTTCAACAATACTTAGTGGAACCAAAGTTTACGAAAATCATTAGGTTATGGTATTTATTTTAATAAAATGGAACTCGTTCTGAATAAGAACAGTTTCTTTATTCCCAACCCTGACCCACACATACATTTCCGTCTGTAGACAGATTAATCCTACTGTTCCTTTTAGCTTCAGTCTGCTCTCATTTGTTGTTCCATCTCCTTCCAGATACTCATCCATTTATCTGTCACTCCAATCAGTCTTTTAATATCTGTTTATTTGTTTTCTTTGATGCTAGTGTATTATTCTAGCTCAGAGTAGATTTTGACCTCTTCTGTCATCTCTCTTTCTCCCTTCTTTCCCTATTTTGGCCCCCTTTTTTCTTTCTGGCAGATTTCTCACTCTACCCTGCTTGATGCCAAAGCTATAATTCACCAGGCGCAGAGGCTGGCATGCCAAGATTTTAATAATCGTTAAAAATGCAAAGGCACACTGGCTTTTTGGAGCATGTGTGTCTGTAACCAATCGTTTTAGCAAAGCTCACCATCTCAGACATATCAGGTTCAGAGTTCCCCAACAGCATTTTACCCTGTCTACACTTGTACGTTTACAAGTGCATTTATAATCGAGCTACAGCGGGTTTTTGTGTAGTTGAGCTACAGTCTTCATCTGTCTGTCCAAGTATGCATGACACAATGCATCATTGAATATTTAAAACAATGACATCAGCTGAGGAAGTGCCTGCAATGCACGTCCCACGTCACCTCTGTCTTTCAGAATATGCCCTCAACACAGAGGTGGTGTTGATCACATTAGCTAGACTTGACAATCGCCATACCAATATCACCACTTTGAATCTTAATCTTAATCTTAATCAACTTAGACAGCAACCACAGTTAGTTTTTTTTTGCATAATGCTTTAGGGATGGGTAAATCTGATACGCAGATATAACCCTTAGAGCAAAAATATGAAGTTATGCTTAAGTAATCAAGGTAAGTGTATCTCGTTTACTTACTAAGAGGTGTCTCAAATTAAACTCTTGAGTATCTTTCAAAGATTCAATGTTGCTAAACTTGCAATTTTTGACAGGCTGGTCAAACTTGATGTTTAGTGGTGAATCTGAATTTGGATATAACCCTAGGAAGATATGTTCCATTTAATTAATGTATGTGTGTATATTGTTTACTTGCTACTAAGTGTCTCAAAGTAAACTTTTGCGCATCTTTCAAAGATTCAACATTACAAACCTCACAAACTTTGGAAGGCTGGGAACTTTTTTTCCCAGCGGACTAATAAAAAACCTGCACACCCTGACTCCCGGAAATTCTCTTAAGCCAGCCAATCAGATTGCAGCTTGCCAGTTTGAGAAAGCTTTTGCCACTTTTTTTGCAATAAGCATCAGATTGTCATGAATGGCTCTGCCTTATGTGGCTGACTATATTCCCGTTATACTCATTAAGCTGTCTACATTGTAAGTGCATGAAGCTGAATGCTGACAAGAGAATTACACTGGACCCTAATGTCACCGCAGACAGGGTAGATTAGATGTGCTGCCTTTCAAAAACAAGACATTACGACTGTACGTTCTGTCCTATGGGTTAATATGCTCTTCTTCTGACTAATGAGCTCTTTTGAGTGCTAATATTCATCCATATATTTACAGCTGTGTGAACAATCTTATTAATATGGAGTAGAAGATGCATGTCTCAGCTGGGTTGGTGCCATCGCACCTTCTGCTCAGCCTGTTCCTCCCCTCTGAAACCAGAATTGTAATGCATGCAATTAAGGAGTCTAATTAGGGTAATTAATTCTGTGGGAGAGAGGAACCCAACACTCCACCATTCACGGTTATAGATCTGACTTAATCCCTGTGCCCTACACTCCAAACACAAAGCTGTTTCAGATAATGGGGGGCAGGGACTATATCCACCATCTTCACAAGCTAACAGACTACTCTTAAATGAAAGCGGCCTGGAATGAAGGAAAAGCGGAAAGGTATGACAGACAGACCGTTGCCAGTTTCATGGGACATGGGTTGTTTCTGTGGGCATTTGGGGAAGTTAGAGATCTGTGAACAAATTGTTATTTTAAGTCAGTTTCTAATAATGTTTCAGTCAAAGCTACTTGCATAACATTTGTAAATCATGCAAATTTAAGGGAGAACTTTGTGTGTATACAGTAGTTCCTCAGTGAGAAATAAACCAATTGGTGAAGTTTTCTTTTTTATTTATTGAAACAAACCATTTAAATGAACTAAGTTATTAAAATCAATCTGACTTCCCAACAATAAGTTGGGAGATAGATGTTTGTTGTTGTTGACGTGTGTGTGGCTGTAAAATGTAATTTGTAATGTATTCTGTTAGATTACGCATGTCAGTAACATATTTTAAATACTTTGGATTACTTCTTCTGGTTAATTTTTTCACTTGTTTTGATTATAAAAGCTGTGACAGGACAGTAAGACAAAATACACATGTTAAAAATACATTCTCTGAAAAACCTAAATATCTTATGCAGTGTTGTTTCTATAACACTGAACCAAATCACTTTCAGCTGTGTTTGATATAATGGCAAATGATTTTCTAGCACCAAATGATCAATTTATCATGATTACTCGAGGATAAGGTGTTGGAGTGATGGCTGCTGGAAATGGGGCCTTTCTAGATTTGATCAAAAATGACTTTTTTCAAATAGTGATGGTGCTGTTTTACATCAGTAATGTCCTCACTATACTTTGTGATCAGTTGAATGCCACTTTGGTGAATTAAAGTACCAATTTCCTTCTGAAACAGCAAAATCTGTACTTTGTTCCAAACTTTTGGCCTCCAGTGTGTGTGTGTATTTATATACATACACATATAGAAATAAAGACACCTGTCATCACGTGTAGACTCTACATAGTAGTAATATATATTGAGTAATACTGCAAGGGGTGTGAAATCTCATCTGACAGAAAGGGTTTGCAGATCAATGTACCCAAGTGCACCTGAGAAAGCATGGGGGGAAACAATATTTTTCACAATTTATAAAAATAATTTCGAGAAAAATATCTTAGGGTCAGGACACTTCAGGTCAGGAATTTAACATCACGCTCAGGTTTAGGCTTTAAATGAATACACGGGAATCAGGAGTGAGTCATGAGAGACATTAACATTTGACATTGACATTTCAAGAAGTGAAAACACAGATTGATGCTTAATGATTTTTTAGTTTTCCAGTTTTTTTTAAGAGCTTTGTTTTCATTTGTTAGAGCTGTATGTAGGCTTAGTACAAAGCGATGTAGGATCAAGCTCTGATAAATCTCCAAGCACACAGACAAAAGCTGAGAGAGGGATCTTGGACCTTATGATAGAAAAGAGTTTATCGGTTGCCTCTGCCCAAAAATGATGTACCGGTGTGCAATACTATAATATTAATAATAATATTGAGTGTGGCCATGTGAGTATGTATCAGGGATATTAAGATTACATTGAGGACAAGTTTCTAAATTAGATAAACACATTTTGTGTTTCAAGTATTGTGTAATATGTGCTCTATGAATGGTTTTATATTGAATAAGTTGTACATTTGTATTTGTAATTATTGAAAATTTATTTTTACAAATCTGACTCCAGACGTTTGGGTCATGAGAAAAAGACTAATCTTACTCCCATTTAGAGAATCAATCTATTTGATTTAGATAATATTTGCTTAGAGGATGAAAAATTCAATCATCTGTTTGACAAATATAGATGGTTGAAGTGTGTAGAGGGTAATATTTATTTTGTTTTTGATGGTGTTTTTTATTAGGGATCCGTTTGGGATTCGAAATTTGGATGATAAATCTTCGAAAGAAATACATTTGTTAAAATGGAGGAGATGGTGGCTGTGTGTTATTCCACTTTGTTCCCACTTGCTAAAATAAAGAGTTAATTTATTCTACTCAAAGTCAGGCTTGTGCCAGAATGGTGTATACATGGAAGGTTGCATCTTTGAGTGTGTAATTCCTAGACTTTTCCACCAGGCCGTCAGAGTTGAGGAGATTAATACATTTTTAAACACTTGTGATGTTTGATATTTGTGCCAATGAAGGGTAAATCCCCTAGTTTGATGTTATTGCATTC
The DNA here is from genome assembly GCF_025860055.1 of Xyrauchen texanus. Lineage (NCBI taxonomy): Eukaryota > Metazoa > Chordata > Actinopteri > Cypriniformes > Catostomidae > Xyrauchen > Xyrauchen texanus. Next base: position 18,391,167 of record NC_068276.1, read on the forward strand.
ATCTTGTTCCAGATCAAACCATGTATCCATTTAATAAGGTATTGTAATTGGTTTGCCAAATAGTATATTAAAAAATCAGGTGCGTCCAGTGCTCCCTGAAGTTTATTTTTCTGAAGAGTGGATAGGCTGATTCATGCCTTTTTATTTTCCAATAAAAGTGGGAGATAGCTGAGTTTAGTGATTGGAACCATTTTGTTGTGGGTTAAACAGGAATCATTGAGATCATGTAGTTAATTTGAAGACGAATTTTAATTTTGACAGTATCCATTAAGGAGAGTGGTAAGTTATTCCAGCGTTTTAGTTCATTGCTAATTTTAGTTAATAGTGGAGCAAAATTTAAATTGCAGAGTTCTGACAGCCTGGGGGAAACATGAATACCCAAATATTTGATATTGCCAATCGGGAGTTAGAAATGTGGGTGTAGGGTTGAAGGATTCCATAAGCTGCTTGTAATAGGAAGTGTTTTCATTTTGTCCAGTTTATGGTGTTATCGGAGAGTTGTGGAAAATGTCTTAAGAGATTAAATGCTTCTGTCAAAGATTTTAATGGGTCTTGGAGGTAGAGTAAGACATCATCTGCGTGTACAAGTTGATTTTGTGTTCTGAATTTGTAGATAGTATATACTTTGTGATTTTGATGAATAGCAGCAGCAAATGGCTCAATAAAGACTGCGAAAAGTAAAGGCGAGAGAGGGCATCCCTGCCTGGTTTCCCTATGTAGTATAAAGCTTTGTGATGTGATCCCATTAATGATGACAGAAGCCTTCGAGCATTATATATCATCTGCATCCAATGAATAAATGATTTTCCAAAGCCAAATTTCTCTAGATCAGTGGTTCCAACCCTGTTACTGGGCGCCTGACCTGAAATCTCCCTAATCTCCCTAAACTTCAACTTATTAGCTCATTAGTAGAGACTCCACAACCTGAATTGGGTGTGTCAGATAAGGAAGTTATACAAAATGTGCAGTGTTGGGGGCATCCAGGAACAGGGTTGGGAACCACTGATCTACACTGCAAAAAGTAAAGGTGCCTCAAAAACCTTACTGTGTACTCAATGAACTACAAAATATATTTAAAGTGCCTCAAAGAAGGGGTTGATGGGGGAACCATTGACCATTTAGAGCTCTTACAAAGCTTGTGGGTTCCATCAAGCCCTTTTCCCTTATGATGAGGGTTACTTGGGGAACCATTGACAGTTTTAGAGTTCTTGTAAGAACTTATGGGTTCCATTAAGCACTTTGCTTCAGCTTTAAGATTATTGAGTCACCTTCTTCATTACACTGAGACCTCAGGTTGCTTTAGGAGGTGACTGGAGAAACTCAAATGCATTAAGGGGTTACTGTAAGATTTGTGAACATTTAGGTGGTTCCTCACAATCCTCATAGATCCCTAAAGCTCCTGGAGACTTCTGGAGAAACTGAGATGTAGGACTACCTGTATTATAATTGTCTACTATGGAAACCTTCATTTAAAATGGAATAAGAATATAAGAATAACTTTGAAGAAGAAGAAACAGAAGCTTCTGTTTTAGGCTCAATTAATTCTGTTTTAGCCAATTGTAATGCCTCTGCTATAGTAAGGAGGACACTGATGGACGGGGATTTTGCTGCAGCTGCAAGAGAAAACCCCAATATACCAGTCATTCTTAATGGCTGGTTGACTCGACGGCTTCACGTTCTCTTTAATGGTTAGTGAACCTTCCAAAGTTTATGAATATATTGTCTACACACTATATTAAAACCCACATATATAAATATATATGCTTCATTCTATTATGATTTTCTCTATTGCATTTTCTTGTCAATAAATTGATTTCTTGTCTTTTTAATTTTGTGTTTGACTAATCCATTTTAAAAAATTTCCTCCACAGGACAACTAGAAGGCTACTTACGTAGCACATAAAGGCTCTTGGTCTTCACAGTATAAGCACAATATGTAAGTAACTTATTTATTTCTGTACTTTTTGATTGTCTTCCATTTTATTTAGTTCTCTTATCTGGCCTATACTGTAATGATAAGACTAATAATTTTATAACTTTATTGCTTGTTTTCTTTACACTGTATATGTTTTGACTTTTATAGGGACATCTCACATGTCAACATAGACCTACAGAGCTGAAATATTCTTAAAAATCTTTGTTTGTTTTCTGAAGAAGAAAGAAAGTCACACATCTGGGATGGCATGAGGGTGAGTAAATCATGAGAGAATTTTCTCTTTTGGGTGAACTGTCCCTTTAAGAATGGAATATATATTTAATTGCTCACTGTGCTGCAAGCACACATTGGGTCTTGCCTGTTTACTAAGACATATTGGACTGGGGAAACAATGTAACAGTTGTGTTTAAATCATAATGCATAAATTGGCTATCAACTAGGGTTGAAATTGTGATGATTTGGTCCAACCAGTATTACTTTGTTTTGCATTTCTCAAAAAACTTGCCCTCGTGTGTCTCTTCAGCATGTGAAAGTGCACCGTTTTAGATCCTTAGCTACACCTCTTCTTTGGGCTTCAGCCATGGTTTGCGGAGGTGACATCAAATTTGCGAGACACCACTGACTGTGAAACATTACATTACAGATCGAACAGTCATGTTTGCTTTTCTCCAGCATAATAGCTTTAGTATTAGTTGATACAAGCTGAATTTCTGCTATAATTTTCTCACCCCTATGTCATTCCAAATGTGGTTTCTTTCTTCTGTTGAGCTAATTTAATGAATATCCGGTCATCTGAATTCACTACAATGGTAGTCCATTGTGATTCACTTTAACACTTAAAGCACCCAGGAGTCCCACCCAAAAACTACATGCAGCTCACTGATCATTTTCCAAGCACTCCAATTGGTTTTGATGAAAAACAACCTGATTTTTATGCAATTTTACAGTAATATTATGGTGGCCACCATTTTGTATTCATGAAACCTCACTGTCAAGCAAGACCTCTCATTGTTTCAGCGAGCCATGTGGAGTTTTTGGCTGAGACCCCTGGGTGCTTTAATAAGCATTAAAGTGAGTCTCTACGTATGTCTGTCTGTGTGCATTTGGTTTTTTGGCTACTTTTTTAAAGCCACTATAGCAGCCTTCCATTTGGAGTCTCTATGTATATTGATTGAAATTCATTAAATTATCCACTTTTGCAATCTACAGACATAAGAAAGCTATATGGATTTGGAACGACATGGGAGTGAGGGAAATATGACAGACATTTCATTTCTTTGGGTGAACTGTTCCTTTAAACTCCAATCTCTTACACAGTTAGTGTAAGCTTGTACATCGTAATAAATCAGCTTTTTGACAAGTAATTAAAAAAAAAGAAATTGCATGAATTTGTGCACCTCATTGAAACATTGTGTGTGTGCTGTCACTATTGATATATGATTTCAGTCAGGACCACTTACGTCAAATAAATAGACTTGAATCCTTGAAAGAGTATTTATTGACTTAGTAATGAAGCATCTGTTGGTGTTGACGGTATGGTTCTGTTCTTATCAAACTCTCCACCCAGCCATGCATGGACAGAGCTGGGAGTGCACACACTTTTGTTTTATATATATATATAAATATACATTGACAGTGTAACTTGGTACAATCCTTCATTGCATAATAGATTAAATGGACACTAAACCAATACTGTATATCAAGTTGATAAATCAAGATCAAGGCACAAAAATACATTGAAGACCGGAATTTCAACTGGCAATCAATTGTAGTCTTAGAGCACAAAACAACAAGGTGGATGTAGAGAACACTAAATACAAAGCTGCCATGCTTGATGTGGAGCTGGGGATGGAGGAGGGTGTTAAAGTGCAGCTTGCATTTATGCAATGGATAGGCAGCTAAGGAATTTAATATAATGGAGGACTTAAAGAGAACCACTCTGATGAGCGTCTGAAATGTATTGGTAGATGTCATAATCAGCTGAGCGTCAGTTGATTGCAAGCGTGACTCACGTGCAGGGATGGATTACCGACCGGGCCAATGGGGCCAGTGCCCAGGGGCCCTTGACTACCAGGGGCCCTTGACTACCAGGGGCCCTTGACTGCCCGGGGTGCAGGGTGCGTGATCCAGTTTGGCGATGCCCCCACTCGAAAACCAAACATCAATGTAAACGACCCCCCAAACAACTTTTTGTCAAAATCCATCCCTGCTCACGTGACCTGCCTGAACTGACGCTACGCTTGATTTGCGTGTGCATTTATGTTGATTTTTTCCATTTGTTTTGTTGTCAGTCTTGTGATTTGAAGAACCAGAGCTAATCGACCACTTCATTTAAAAAAAAATTAAATGCATTTCTCTCTCTGTAGAAAAAATTATAATAACATTTAAACTTTTTAATGAGTACACTTTATGCTCTTTCCAATTCTTCAAATTTTTTTTAATCCAATTATTATCTACATTTGTAGGACATATGGTCAACCTCTTACATGAGGATCTTTCAGGACTCTACGTGATTGATGAGGTAAGCTGTTTTTGTGTTTGTTTGTTTTAAGTAGTGATATCATGTTTGATCAGTTAAGGGATGAAATGCATAATTTTGGAAAACTCAAACACATTTACTATATGTTCATTGAACCATAAAGGCAATTGAAACAATCAGTTTTAATAAATCGGAGGATTACACTGTTTCCTAACTAGCAATAAAAGCCAACAGTTTCTGTTCTAACCAGCTGCGTCGAGAGACACTACATTTTTGTTGATCGCTTGGTTTCTATTTCTGCGATGCTGCACTGATAAGCTCCATCTCAATGAACCAAACTTCCACTCCTTTATATATATATATATATATATATATATATATATATATATATATATATATTAAACATCAAACATGACAAACTTGATAATGGATGACAGTGGGAGTTAAGAAGCATTGATATATTATATGACAATTACCACAAGTTCCACAAAGATATGCGTAAAAAGGATTGCCTTCATTAAAAACGGTATGTCTACACTCTGTGCAGTGCGTTGTGAGTGCGAGAGTGTGCAGACAGAGAGAACCAGCCCACACACTGTTCTGACTGGTTTTGATTTGTGATAAATTACGCAGCGTTGTGGAGCTTTATCAGTTGCGTTCAGTGTGTACAGACAAATTACTTGTCACTAAAATCCTGTCGCATCGTGCATGGTTAGGACACAGTGTTATGCACCAAGTTATCAATAAACAGTATGTCACAGATTTTGTGCAGTTTTAGTAATTAAGGTGTTTACCCATCCCTTTTTTTGTAATCCCTGAACAGAACTCCACACCAACCATGGTAATTGCCGGAGACCCATTTGGTGCAAGCGCCATTGCAGTGTTTGTTGATGGTGAGGAGTTCCTTGATGAAGAACTTGAAGACATAACTCTAGGTATAGGCATTATTATAAGTGCCTACTCCCTGTTTGATTTGTAGTACAGATAACCAATCAAAAGCACATTAACTTTTCTGCAGTGTTTGTTCTACACATACATAGTCGTGCTTTATTGCATTGTGTTGTGATGTTAGACTTGATTTGAGAATATTTACCTTTTCAGATGTTTTTATTTAATTGTATCTTAATTATATGTTGTTATATGCTATTTATGCTGTTTATTCTATGTATTTATTATTTATTCCTTTTTGAGATTATAAAATAAACATGATTTGATTTAATGTTATTTTTCAGTCTGTTTATTACATTAGGAATCATAGTAATCACAAGTAACCGTAGTAGTGACAAAAGCAGTAATAAGGCTTTTAAAATAAATACAATTATAAAAAGAAATAATATGTAAAAATCTAAAATGCTCCTAAGAATATCGCTACCCTCTCATTTTAATCCTAAAATGTGGTTCTAGACCATGGATGATGAAAAGGTTCCTCAAGAAGCCGTGTAAGTTCCTCAGAGAACTGTCCTTTTTGGGTGCCTCGAGGTTCTCCTGAGAGTTCTGCCAGTGTGGCAAGCTGAAGAACCTCAAAAGGTTCCTCGAGTATCCTTTAGTTTTACAGTGTAGTGTTTTGAAAAGAAAGTTCCAGTTGACTTTGTCAAATGCCTTTTCTACATCCAATGACACTATTAATGTCTGGGAATGATTGTGTTGTTATAATAAGATTAAGAAGCCTTCTTACATTACTGGAAGAGTGTCGGACCTTGATAAAACCGGTTTGGTCATTTTGGATAATTGAAAGCATTACTGTCTCAAAGCGAGATGAGAGAGAGCTTTGGATATTACTTTTATATCAGAATTTATTAGTGAAAAGGGACAGTAACTAGAGGGAACTGGTTTCAATAATAGTTTTACTGATGCCGTATTCATTTGAGCTGGTATCTGGCCATTGACATTTATTGCTGTAACCATTATGAAAAATAATGGCTCTAACATATGCCAGAAATGTTTCAGGAATTCCGCAGGGAATTAGATCATAGAATCCATCTTGCGATTCATCTTAGTTTTGCGGCGCGTTTCCCAAAAGCATCTTGACTGAAGTAATACTTGAAAATGCTCGTAGATTTACCAGCGCTCTGGAGTAATCGTACAGCGCTAAGAGCATCTTAAAGTCACAGACTTATGCAGACACCTGCAGGACAAATGCGAAATTACACCTGATACAATTTAAATACCTATAACTACGTTTTATGCTCATTCAATATCAGTATCCATACATTTTATATTATCATTTTTTTAAGCAAAAGGTCTAATAATAATAATAATAATAATAATAATATAATGAATGCATAAAGTGGTTATTCAGTAAGGGATGAACAGATCAATTATTAAGTAAACAAATAAAAGTTATTTGTGGACTAGTTGGTAACAACAAAGTGGTGACATGATTGTTGCAGAGAACTGTAAAAATTACAATCAAAGAGAGAGGGAAAACAGTTAATAACTTAATGCCGTGTATGAAAATCGTACATTATATTGGCTCCTCATCCTCGTCGCCTCTTCCTCCATGACATTTTAAGGGCTCTTGTCAACGACCATGTTTGTGGGTTTATTATTCAGTCTTTGCTGCTTCATAATGGGGAACAGGTGGGGTTCTGACGTTCATTAATTTCTCCAGGACATTGATCGTTGATACCAAAGTTTGTTCCTTTAAGTTCCTTTCCTTTGCTTTTAATCAGCTCTTTTTGTTTGTAGTGCTGCAGTTCGGCATCTATAGGTAGGGGACCTCTGCCGGTAAGTTTGCTAACCCTGTGCACGCGATGAAATGATATCTTGTCAACCATTTCTTTTTGAAGTTTAAGTTTTAATATCATAACGTTTTTGATCAGAGCTTCAGGACCATGTGAGGAAGAGTTTTCCAGGATCCCTGAAAAAAATGGAATTGTCTTGCATACTCCTGGATTGTACAAGTAAAGCTTTGTTGATTTTTTTTGTTGTCGTGGTAAGAGTGTCTATTTGTTTGGTGAGTGTCCCAACTGTTGCTTGTAATGACTTGTTATCTGTTTGAAGATGTTCTATTTGGTCATGAGCGAAGTTTAAGCTGGTTTGTATTTCCGCATGTAATGACATGAGCAAATTGTTGGTGATGGATTGTAAGACATTTTCTCTTTCATTCTTTTTGTCAAACACATACACACTCAGCCAAAAGATCTTCCTTTCAGCCATCCAAACCCTCATTCGTCTATTCCTGCTCCAGTCTGCAAATTCACAGAGGACAAACAGACAACAGAAAGTATGTCACATTTAGCAAATCAAACCACACACACACACACACACACACACACACACACACACACACACGTTGGTGCAGTTATCATTATGAGGACTCTCCATAGACATTATGATTTTTATACTGTACAAACTATAGATTCTATCCCCTAAACCTAACCCTCATAAAAAACTTTCTGCATTTTTATATTTTCAAAAAAACATTGTTAAGTAAGTTTTTTTTAAGTGATTTAAATTTATGGGTACACAAAACAATTTCCCCATAAACTACATTTATAGCATAAGACCCTTATTACCAGTTTGTAACCTAAAAAATTGTCCTCGTAAACCACATAACCTGCCCACAAACACACACATTTTGGGTTTCCATGTTTTAACTCTAACCCTACCCCTAAACCTAACCCTCACAGAAAACTTTCTGCATTTTTACATTTTCAAAAAACATAATTTAGTATGATTTATAAGCTGTTTTCCTCATGGGGACCGACAAAATGTCCCCACAAGGTCAAAAATTTCGGGTTTTACTATCCTTATGGGGACATTTGGTCCCCACAAAGTGATAAATACACGCTCACACACACACACACACACACACACACACACACACACACACACACACACACACACACACACACAAACAAGCCCTACTCAAACATATTTCATTTTCAGCATACTTAAACACACAAATCTTACTTATCACTTTCTTTGTCTTTCTCACAATCCATCATCTCTACTTCCTCAAATTCTTTCTATCCAGCTCCCTCTTTTTCATTTGCTGTCTCTCTCGCTCTCTCTCCCTTGAGCCCTATGCAGGCACAGATGTCAAGATGCATTATTTAATCTGGCTACCTCCCCATATTACCTCCCCATCTTTTTCTCTTTCTCTCTTTATGTTTTTCTCTCTTTCTCTTTGTTTCTCCATCTAATCCCCCATCTCTCTCCAGATGATGGTAATGTATGTGGTTTCCTGCACATTGTATATGCTCAACCCCCAGGAAAGAAAAATCCCAAATTAGATCTGTTTAATATCTCTATTGTTTCATTTAGACACCAGTGAGATTAAATGGTGAGCAAATGGAGACTTACACTTAATCAGAATCAGAATGAGCTTTTGTATGCTTACACATACAAGGAATTTGAATTGGTGACAGAAGCTTCCATTGCAAAACAATACAGCAACAAGACAGAAATATTAAAAAAATGAATAAAGAATAAGTGAACAGAATATGAAGTTTATATAAAAATACACAATAAGACAAAAATATACATATATACAAATATAATCTGTTATATTGTTAAATAAATATAACTGAATAAGCTTGTTATTACACATAATTATTGCTCAATGGGGTAGTTTTAACTGTTCATGTCATGGATGGCTTGAGGGAAAAAACTGTTCCTGTGCCTGGCTGTTCTGGTGCTCAGTGCTCTGTACGGCCAGCCAGAAGGCAACAGTTCAAAGAGGTAGTGGGCTGGGTAATTGGGGTCCAGAATGATTTTTCCAGCCCTTTTTCTCACTCTGGAAGTGTATAGTTCTTGAAGCAAGGGCAGGGGGCAACCAATAATCTGCTCAGCAGTCCGAACTCTCCTTTGTTGTCTTCTGATGTCCGATTTGGTAGCTGAACCAAACCAGACAGATATTGAAGTGCAGAGGACAGACTCAATGACTGCTGAGCAGAACTGTGTCAGCAGCGCCTGTGGCAGGTTGAACATCCTCAGCTGGTGAAGGAAGTACAACCTCTGTTTTGCCTTTTTCACAATTGAGTCAATGTGGGTCTGCCACTTCAGGTCCTGTGAGATGGAAGTGCCCAAGAACCTGAATGACTCCACTGCTGCCACAGTGCTGTTCAGAAGGGTGAGCGGGTTAATGCTGGGGTGTTTCTCTTAAAGTCCACAATCACCTCCACTGTTTTGAGCATGTTCAGCTGCAGGTTGTTTTGACTGCACAAGACAGCCAGCTGTTCAATCTCCCTTCGTTATGCAGACTCGTCGGCATCTTGGATGAGGCCGATGACAGTGGTGTCATCTGCAAACTTCAGGAGCTTGACTGAGGGGTCTTTGGCAATGCAGTCATTGGTGTACAGGGAGAAGAGTATTGAAGAGAGCACACATCCCTGGGGGGCACCAGTGCTGATCATACAGGTGCTGGAATTGAGTTTCCCCAGTCTCACTAGCTGTTGCCTGTCCGTCAGAAAGATGTTGATCCACTGACAGATAGAGGTAAGAACAAAGATTTGGTTTAAATCAGTCTGGAGAATAGCTAGTATAATGGTGTTGAAAGCCGACCTGAAGTCCACAAAAAAGGATCCTAGCACATTTCCCTGGTCTGTCCAGATGTTGCAGAATATAATGCAATCCCACGTTGACTGCATCATCCACAGACTTGTTTGCTCGATAAGAAAATTGAAGGGGATCAAGAAAGGGTCCAGTGATGTCCTTCATGTGGGCCAACACCAGTCTCTCAAATGACTTCATGACCACAGATGTCAGAGCAACGGATCTGTAGACATTAAGTCCTTTTATCTTGGGTTTCTTTGGGATGGGGATGATGGTGGAGCATTTGAAGCAGCAGAGAACTTCACACTGTGAAGGCCTGATTGAACAAGATTTTATCCCCTCATCCCCTGCTTCTCAGATTTTGCTCCTGACAAAAATAATTCAGTAATCTCATGTGTCTTTAGTATGAATCTTCACAAATTTTACGTAAGAGAAAGACTCAACTGTAACTACATATCACCAATTGTCAAATTTGTATTTCTTCTAAGGAATTTCAGGAGAAACATCTAAGACAATGTTGATACTTAAATGAAACATTACTGAGAACACTTTGTGTCCTCCTGAGATATGAAAGAACAACCTCTGAGCGATAACATTTTCCAATGAGATAGCTCAACAGGATTTCTTACAGAAGTCCACCATTTTATCCCTAGTTGGACTCTTTCTCTCTGTTTTTCTCTGTCTCTCTCTTTCCAAACACACACACACACAGCTAGTGAATTATGGTTGGCTGTAGAACCCATCCAGCCTTAAAGTACTCCAGATGTTGGAGTGTGTGTTTGCAGAGGTCTGGCTGCACTGTCAAACAGAAGTGCCAAAGTGGATTGAAGACTTGCAAAAGTGTTTTCTTGCTGTATGTGTGTATTTAGAGACTCTGTTCCGTGTTTGGCTTATAGGCACGGTCTCTCTTGCGCACACACATTGCTGTCAGTGTACTCGCTGCTGGGCTCGTCTGCCAGTGTTCTGCTTCCTTTCATTAGAACCTGTAATTAAAACGACAGTGAAATGTGATTACAGTCTTTAAGATGTTCGACTGTGTTCAGCACACACTGTAACCACTTTAGCTGTCTCCATGTATTCCCATGTGTTTGGCCAAACTTGCTCTTGTTTGCCGTTTGGCTTTGACATGACCCAGAAATGGGCAGTCCATGAGAATTCTTCTCCAAAACTCACCGTTCCTCTATTTGTCTCCTGTTTTTCTGTTTCACTCACTCTCTGGCATCTTTATTTAGCTACCCCCTCCTTCTCTCTTTCTCCATCTCTTTATCTCTCTTACTTTCTCCCTCTCACTTTCTTTCACCGAATGCCATCTCCTTCCTCCCTTCAGACCACTGACCCACTTCCCTCTTTTCCTTTCATCTCTCACTCTCTCCCTGCACACTTTTGTCCTTCACCATAACAACTTGTTCCTCTCCGCTCTTGAAGTAAAAGTTGTCCGGAGGGCAAACAAATGTTTTGGCAGTGTTGCGTCAGCGGCGAGTTGACGTTGTATTTCATGTAGCAGAACTAATTTAACGTATTAAGTGTACGAGTGTGTTGTACGGTGGGTCAGGGTGGAGCAGAGGATGACGTGTCACTGGACGACGCTGGTTAAAAAGAACAAAGATGGAGAGGTAGAGAAAAGGAGAAGAAGAGAAATGATAGTGATAGAGGTGCGTGTGTGTGTGTGTGTGTGTGTGTGTGTGTCTTCCCTTGGGTGGTGAGAGGCTGACCTAAAACTTCAAAACTTCAGAATGGACACTGAACTAATAAGGGAATACACTCAAAACAACTGAATGCAAAGAGAGGGAAAGAGAGATGAGCCAAATGGTAGAATGAAGTACAGAGGATAGATAGACAGACAGACAGACAGACAGACAGATAGATAGATAGATAGCTAGATAGATAGATGGAGAGACAGACAGACAGACAGACAGATAGACAGACAGACCGACACAAAAACAAATAGAGAGACAGACAGACAGGAAGACAGGCAGACAGACAGACAGATAGATAGATAGATAGATAGATAGATAGATAGATAGATAGATAGATAGATAGATAGATAGAGAGACAGACGAACAGACAGATAGACAGACAGACTGACACAAAAACAAATAGAGAGACAGACAGACAGGAAGACAGGCAGATAGATAGATAGACAGACAGACAGACAGACAGACAGAAAGATAGATAGACAGACAGACAGACAGACAGATAGATAGACAGACAGACAGACAGACAGACAGATAGATAGATAGATAGATAGATAGATAGATAGATAGATAGATAGATAGATAGACAGATAGACAGACAGACATATAGATAGATAGATAGATAGACAGACAGACAGACAGACCGACACAAAAACAAATAGAGAGACAGACAGACAGGAAGACAGGCAGATAGATAGATAGACAGACAGACAGACAGATAGACAGACAAATAGATAGACAGACAGACAGATAGAAGGATTGATCAATAGATAGATAGATAGATAGACAGACAGACCGACACAAAAACAAATAGAGAGACAGACAGACAGGAAGACAGGCAGATAGATAGATAGACAGACAGACAGACAGACAGGCAAACAGAGAGGGAGGGAAAGAGAACAACAATTCTGTTTTTATTTTTACGTTATTTTTATCATTATCTGATACTATTATACAAAATAGTATAAAATTGTATTTATTTGTGTGCAGATGTGTATGTACGCATATTTACTAATGCTCTGGCAATGTAAAGCTTCTTTTTACCATACCAATAAAGCTACTTTAATCTGAGCGAGCGAGAGAGAGAGAGAGAGAGACCGAGACTGATACCGAGACCCTCTGGCACACACAAATAACCAAACACTGTCTTTGCTAGTTTTCCTTGGTACACACACACATAATAATATACTTTGATTAGAGCTCCATTCTGTAGAATACACAATCTTTCCCCTCCTCTCTTCTGGGATCATAGAGTGATATTAAAAAGATCAGGGTGGCCAGAAACAAGTGTTGCATTTAATGCGCTGATCTCCCCCAATCCTCCCGTGCTCTTTGCCATATCTTTCTTTAATTAATATTCATTGGATGTTTATGCTCATGCACACATGATTCATCCTGTTTGAATTGAACCCACACAATTTTAAGCACAGTTATCCAGACTCTTATTGCCGTATAGAAAACAAAGATTTAAAGTCATATGCACACTCACGCTGTGCTCTGCTCACAAATGCTGTTGCCCACAGACATGACCCAGTTAGGTTGAATGTCCTTCGTCGTTGCTGACCCACATCTCCTCACTGTCAGCCCACCACTTTACAGAGGTTATGAAACAGCAGTGCCTGAGAGATGATGACGTTCTTTCTGTACTCTATAAGCCTACACTGTAACCCTGTGTGACCCCAGGGGTCCCGTAGAGTATCCCATTATGTCTTGCTCCACTGTTGATTCTTGTGGTCTGAGAATGAAGGGTTGCTCTCTAGAAAGCAGGTGTCCAGAGAGTTGCTAGCACTTTCCTAGCCTGTATACAGTATATAATACAGATAGATAGATAGATAGACAGACAGACAGACAGACAGACAGACAGATAGACAGATAGATAGATATTCTTAATACATTTTAAAAGTATTCATAATATTACATCCAAGTCTTGTAATACACATCTTGTCAGAAATAAGTGCAACTACTATTCCACTAATGTGATTGGACAAGCGGGATTCCATGTTTTTGTCTGAAATTTTTGTTACTCAAAATTTGCTTTTATAACTGTTGTATAAATGTGATATTACACTTGCAGTCACGATGTTGTACTGAATATCAGCTTCATCTGCAACTGTTACAAATATTCTGATATTCAATAAAACTGCTTAATTACAAGTGTGATACCGATGAAATAACACAAAACACATTTTTGTTTATTAACATTATTGAACTCTCTAAAGGTGTAAACTTTGATAATTTAGTAATTATCTGCTATATAATTTGGTTTATATTTTTATGTATTATAACTTTGGTTAAAAATATTTACAAAAACAATTATTTATACTATTTGAGAATACTGCATCAATTGGCGAATGCATTATATACACAGGCTTTAAAGGGATAGTTCACCCAAAAATGAATTTATAGTCACAAAGGACTTAAATATTGATATGTTTCTCACCCACACCTGTCATATCACTTCAGAAGATATAGATTTAACCACTGGAGTCTTATGGATTACTTTTATGCTGCCTTTATGTGCTTTTTGGAGCTTCAAAGTTCTGTCACCATTCACTTGCATTGTGTGGACCAACAGAGCTGAAATATTCTTCTAAAAATTTTAGTTTGTGTTCTGCAGAGAAAGAAATTCATACACATCTGGGATGGCATGAGGATGAATAAATGATGACAGAATGTTCATTTTTGGTTGAGCTATCCCTTTAAATAAAGTCTTACTGGTCAGGTCATATTTTGCTTTCTTATATTTTTGCATCATCTTTATATGTTTTGTTTCTTCACCTATAATAATATTTAATTATTTGCGTTTCTCTCTTTAACTTCTTGTTCAATTTGTTAGTTATATAGTGGAGAGCTACAGCAATTTTGGGGAGTAAAAGCAGCAATGAGGTTAGTTTGTTGCTGGCTGGACTCAAACCTGCACCACCCACATGAACTTCAAGGCTCACTGTCTGGGCCTAAATGCTGCACATTGGTTTATTCTCAATGTCTGCTTTCCCACAGGGGAGTGTTCTCTCAGCTCTTCATCTGCTTTCTGTACTGTATTTGAAGAAATAGATTTATTGTGTATTAGATTTTACGTTGATATTCAGTACTGTAGTCTCCACAGCTGATACTGTATACAGTCCGGCTGATTTGACAGTCTGAACAGGATTAGAGATGTCTGATCTCATTACACAAGCCACAAAATCCTTTATTTGTTTACGCGCTTATGTATAAATCATTTAAATTCATATCAACTTTATCGCTCTCTCTCTCTCTCTCTCTCTCGCTCTCTCTCTCTCCCTGTCTCTCTCTCTCTGACCTCTGCTCTTGTAAGATGCATTAGTCTCTTGGAAACTTGCTGTAGTTTTTATTTGTTTAGTGTGTTTACTCATACGGAGTGATGGGCCAGCAACTGGAAGAGTATTAGAGATGGAATGGTTAAGAGGTCAGACGGGTTAAACTCTCTCTAGTGGTTTATAAGCCCTCCTGGCACGGCTCCAGTACCAGTCATCGCTGAATACTGCTGAGAGATACGTTTAATTTCAGACAGCTCATGTGTACTATAACATACATTTACAATGTGAAAACATGCAGTGTGGGTGTGTGTGTGTGTGGTGGCTGGTGCCATGCATGTTTTGGATTCAACGTTGTGACTAAAAGTGTTTTTTTTAGTGTGTGTATGTGTGCGCGTGTGTGTGTGTGTGTATTTGAGAGGTAGTGTATGTGTTCCTTGCGTGTCTGTGGTTTGGTCCATCAGATGAAACTGGCAGCCATGTGCCGCCTCAGGGGTCAATTGAAAGAGAAAGAGAGAGAGAGAGAACGTGAATAAGTGACCAAAAACGAAAATGTCATTGAGCACATAGGACAGATCAACCACACGCAAGCAGAGGCCGCTTGTGTGTGTGTGTGTGTTTGTGTGTGTGCGTGCGTGCTCAGCTATAGTTTAGGGGTATTTGGGGACACCCTCAACTGAAAAGTTTATTAATAAAAAATATTGTTTTCTAACAATTTTTAATGCAAAACGTTTTCTTTTAGGAGTAGGGTGTGGGTTAGTATATAGTAATAGGGTTAGGCTTAATATAACAATGACAAAAAGCTGTGCTGACCAGCAAAGACAAAAAACAGGAAGTACACATTCAGTTTTTTCAAATATATATATATTTACACAGTGCTGAGTGGATTACTTGTGAATTGTAATCAGGTATTGATTACAAATTATGTGACAATAAATGCAATCAGTAACATCATCTTTTAGACTACATTACATTTTAGGGGTAATCTAATCCGATTACTTTTGGATTACATTCAACCTAATTCCGCATAGTTAAATCGTTTGAGTGGTGCTTATGTCCACACATTCAAAGTGTTCCCCTGTGATGCTGATAGAGTTCTAAGCCCTCCATTAATGACAGACTCAAACATGGTTGAGTTTGCCTTTGACATCTGCATTATTGTGTGACCACATGTGAGTGTGTAAGAGTGTGTCTCTTCAACTGGGACATTATGAGCTCCAATTATGCACCATTGCCAAGACTGTCAGTGTGATATACTCGTACCTACCTCAAGAGGCTCCTTAATCTGTCCTGCTCCCACAAATACACACGCTTACACACACACACACACACACACACACACACACAATCTGATGTTATCCTGTAGGCTTTCAAATACGCTCCTACAGCACCTACGCACAGGTACACACCAGGTAACCATTCATAAGGACACCAGAGTTCTGGCAGACACAACGGGCAGTGTGGTTTACAGCGAACAACGTGTCCGGCCTCATGTGCCTCTCTGAGTGTTACTCTTTTCACTTTACAGTGCAAATCATAAGGTGACCAAAGCGTTACTCCGAAACACTAAGAAAACATTAAGCAAAGTGCTTTTAATATCTGCATCCATTTTCACATCAGCAGACATTTTTCTTCATAAACCTCTGGTGTTTTGAGGGTAACGGCATACATTGTGCCTTGTAAGAACATTGCGGCGTTCGTCCCGCTTTTTGAGTTAATGGAAAACATTATGATTTTGTGTCGGCCGCGACTTGTGTTAATCTCTTATGTAGGGTGTTTTTTTCTTTTCATTTAGTGAATTCTACCGTCCCTTCCTCCTATAGCTGTCAGCACTCTCTTAATTGCTGATGAGGGCTTCGATAATGGCTTAAATCAACCATTCCAATGTCTTGCTTCTGATTTATTGAGACTTATTTAGTTTCAGGAAATATGAAGTGTGAGCCAAAGGTGGAAATATTTGGCTGAGGAGAGCTGTGCAAATACTGTACATGAAAAAACACATCGTATTTCAGACAAACACACACACACACACACACACACACACACACACACACACACACACACACACACACACACACACACACACACACACACAGAGTTCGAACTTTATGTCTGTATTCTGCAGCGGTTATGTTGAGATTTTGATGCGTGCTTAATGGAACAGTCTTGGTGATTTACAACTTAATGTCTATGGATATAATCTGGGGAATGCTGTCAGTTAACAGACTAGTGCAACTTTTGGATCTAAAGTACAGTATCAATGCAAACTGATGAGAATAAGAATCGGTTCATATAAAAATTGTTTCGACACAGGCTTTTAATGTTTCAGTGTATGTTTGCAGCACTTCCCTACTAAGATTCCATTATGAGTGTTTTCAGCGCAATCCTGTTTATTACACAACGAGGGATGAGTTGAAATTATCGGTTGTAATAAGAAATGTGGTTTAGAATAACCAAGAATCTTCCTTTAAAAGACAACAGTTCTCAAGATTTGAATATTTATGATGGATTGTGCTCTACCGTGGAAAATATATCTAACATGCATGCTACACAAAAACATCAGAAACACACTCAGTTTCTCATAAACAGATACTCACACTCAATGTGCTGCCACAATACTAGCCGTGGGATAACGCCTACACATAACACACACACGTCTGACTGACTTATGCTTTATCACCATCATTAGTGCGACAAGAGACATCCCAGAACATAAACACTTGCGTGGGAGACACACACACACATACGTGCACACACACACACAGCCTCCTTGGCTCCATTTGTTGGCAGTCGCTCTTTTGGTCCTTAGACTTTATTCTTTTTTATACGTTCTTCTCTGTTGAAACTTTTTGACATTCAGCAGCTCCTATCTTTACACATGATGAGCAATCAATACAAGTTTCAATTGTTATACTGGACAGAATACACGCACTCACACTGAGGTGCATAAAATCTGCTTGTTTGTGTTGTGTGGTGACTCTCCTCATCCCGCCATCAATGCTGATTATTGTCTCTATTACTTATTCTGTCCTTCCTCTCTCTCAACTCGTGCTCCCATCCTTTCCCCTCTCATTTGTACTTCTTTATCTTCCTCTTCCTCTCTCTCTCTCTCTCTCTCTCTCTCTCTCTCTCTCTCTCTCTCTCTGTCTCTCTTCACGTTTTCTGTTAGGAGAGCCGAAGTTACACGTTTTCTACTTCTAATCTACCTTCTCTCTCTTTTTTATTTTATTTTCCCTGTTAGTTTACTTTTCCTCACCACACAGCAAGATTTGGAAGTAACAACCACATTTAAAAGAATAGTTCACCCAAAAATGAAAATTCTCTCATTATATATTCACCCTATTGTTGCTCTAAACCCATAAACTGTGAATTTGTAAAAAGTCTTCACAGGGTTTATTCTGTAGATAATAGTATGTCAGTGTCAGTTGTCGGTGGTTTGGCATCTTGCAGCTCAAAACAAGTAACATAGATGTCAAACACACTTTTAAATGCATTAATAACTAGTTGTTTAATTTGGTTTTATGCACGTTATGCAGATTTTCTGAGAATACTATTACTATCTTGTGTTTTTAAGGAGTGAATTCAGTTGTATAATGTAACTGTCACTTCCCTAAATAACCGTCCGTTGTTTGTACGGAATAGGTGCAAAGATGTGGAGTGACAACCGCATTTAACTGCACTGTGTACGTGAACCTTCAGTATTTCCACAAATGGGGATAGCCACAGCCTTCAGCATCTTTCCTTTCTGCTCTTTCTCACTCTCTCTTTTTTGTCAGCCACTCACACGTTAGGTCTTTCCATCACTTCTTATCGTCTCTCTTCTCAATCACACCAGCAACAGCTTGTCAAAGACCATCAGTGTGTCCCTCCCTCCTTTACTGCCTCTCACTCTCTCTTGCTCTCTTTCTTTCTGTCTTACCAAAATGTGTCAGAATTGTTCATTGTTCGTTCATGTTAGTTCATAATGCATTGACTAATGTTAACAAATGCTACTTTTGATTTAAAATGTTTTGTATATGTTCAAATTAACCATAACCAAGATTAATAAATTCTGTAAAACAATTGTTCATAGATAGTTCATGTTAACTAATGTTGTTAAGGAATGTTACTTTTTGAATTATTTTTATTTAATACTGTTATGTGGATTTGTAAACCACATTTTTATGACTCTCTGTGTTTTCTTCATAAAATCTCCCTGTGCAAACACATTCTGTAGTCCTTGGGTGTGAGTGAGTGAGTGAGTGAGTGAGGGAGTGAAGAAGAGGTGGGTCATCGATGGGGATGATATTCTGCAAGCCCAGTGATATTGTTTTTCCCCTAACCAGAGGAAAATATTTTTTTAAAAATCACTCGAGACTGCCAGAGTGGGATATATTTGAAATTAAAGGAAGGACAAGGAATCGATTCCAGAGATTTTGAGCGATAGGATGAACGATTACAGGAGTGAGGGATGGAGGTGTGTCTTTCCTCCATTTCAATTCTCTCTGTCTCACTCTCTCCATCCCTCTGTAAATAAGATCTGGCACTCCCACTTACATCAGGTCATTATTTCTCTCTCTTTCTCTCTCTCTCTCTTTCTCATTTACGATGGCCAGGCCTTATTACCACGAACAAGCTGTCCTGTTCTGTCTTTGGCCCGTGCGTCTGGCTCACATGTAATCAGCCGTCGGCCGCTCTTAGATGAGCCCACATACATCTTGCATGACGTCCACCTGTAGCCCACCTCACATAAAGAGCTGCCGTCTATGCTTGCATCCAGACCACAATGGCCCATGTAGCTCACCAGTATCATTTATCAGGATCCTGACAGTGTTTTGGAGGCAGTAAAATGTGTTCTGGATGAGGGAGTTTGAGAGTGAGCGATGGATGCAGTTTAGGAGTTTTAGGATGTTAAATGACCTCTTCTGGGACTGGAAATTAGGCCTCATTAGAGCTGTACCATGGGCAGAGTGACATTTGTGTGTGTTAATCCATAAAAGATAAAACATTTGTGCAGAATGACTGTGTGTGTAGAACAATAGTCAACAATGTTATTATATTACACTTTTTTTGCAGTGGATGGTATAAAAAAATTAAAAAATTGCCAAAAAAAAAAAATGCATTAAGTAGTCAAGTCATGTGACAACTAGGGTTAATTTTTTTAGCTCTCCTATCTGCATACACCTTTTGCATTTGTGGGTCAATTTTAACCCGGTGGAATTTAAGTTTATAAATGATTCATAACCCCAGGGTTTTCATCTAAAACCATATTGTAAGTCATTAATAATTTCCTAAATGTTCATACTTAGAGAGTGTGAGATCAAAAAAGGGAGAGTATGGGAAAGAGGCTAAATGTCAGTGAAATATTTATAAGAAAAAATCTAATTAAAAGATCTAATTCAATTCTCTTAAAAAATTTCATGAAAAATACGATAAATGACTCTTATGAGCTGGTTCTTCTGACTCTTGAGTGAACAACATACAGCGTAAGTAGTGCTATCCGATTCCCAAATGAATGACTCTTATGAGCTGGTTCTTCTGACTCTAGAGCAACATACAGCTTAAGTAGTGCTATCCGATTCCCAAATGAATGACTCTTATGAGCAGGTTCTTCTGACTCTAGAGTGAGCAACATACAGTGAGACTAGTGGAGTCCGATTCCCAAAAGAATGACTCTTATGAGCTGGTTCTTCTGACTCTAGAGTGAACAACATACAGCGTGACTAGTGCTGTCCAATTCCCAAATGAATGACTCTTATGAGCAGGTTCTTCTGACTCTAGAGTGAACAACATACAGTGTGACTAGTGCAGTCCGATTCCCAAATTAATGACTCTTATGAGCTGGTTCTTCTGACTCTAGAGTGAACAACATACAGTGTGACTAGTGCAGTCTGATTTCCAAATTAATGACTCTTATGAGCTGGTTCTTCTGACTCTAGAGTGAACAACATACAGTGAGACTAGTGCAGTCCGTTTCCCAAATGAATGATTCTTATGAGCTGGTTCTTCTGACTCTAGAGTGAGCAACACACTGCTTGACTAGTGCAGTCCGATTCCTGAATGATTGACTCTTATGAGCTGGTTTGTTTGAATCAACAGCGAGCAACATACAGGTGACTAGTGCACTCTATTTCCTGAATGAATGACTCGTATGAGCTGGTTCTTTTGAATCAACAGCGTGCAACATACTGTGTGACTAATGCAGTCTGATTCCTGAATGAATGACTCTTATGAGCTGGTTCTTCTGACTTTAGAGCAAACAACAGCGTGACTAGTGCACTCCATTTCCCAAACAAATGACTCTCATTAACTGGTTCCTTTGAATCTAACAGTGAGCAATCCTCAATGCAACTAGCGTAGTCCAATTCCTTTTTATTAATCTCCTGCACAAAACCAATAACTGGTGTAGTGCGGACCTTGAGCAACTGGTCTTATAAGCTGGCTCTAAAACATCAGTTCATGATAAAATTAGAAATTATTTAATCATGCTGCTGAGGACAGTAAATCCAAGATGAATTGCATTACTTTTTAAACAATTCTTTCTCAAAAGTTCTAAAAGAATTGTTAAGAGCAATTGGAATTGCAACCAGAATTGTTAAATACCTTAAGATTCCCATCTCTAGTGACAACAGTATATTATACTACTGTTTGAAATGTTTATCAATGAACACTGAATCTTGTTCAATTCCATACATTGGCTATTTTTTGGCCTTTTTGCCAAAATTGTGAAATGTTGGAATCAAACTCACATTGCCTGGATAAGAATCACAGTCCAAGCATATATACTACCCGCAAACCCAAGGCTCTGATTTGTGCATTATGTATGTGTGTGTGTGTGTGTGTGTACAATATCTTTGGACGTGTCAGTGGTGGTATCAGCATGTTGTTGATTGATGTGTTTTGAATATGTTTTATATGTAAGAAATAATAATAGGTAATAAATCTCTTTCTTTCACAGCTACATCAGACGGGACGCGTCAGGGACTAGAGAGCGTGAGAGGAGGAGTTTGTGCTACACAGGGCATGAAGGTGGTGCTAAAAGTGGGACAGAGTGAGTAACACACACACATACACACACTCTCTCTTGGGAGCATATCAGCAGACAAAGCCAGAGGGTTGGTCACCTGAAACAGTTACGGATGCTGGATATGCTGAAACAGAAGCTCAGTAAAGTGTTTCTCTCCATGGCACACATGACCACGGTCATGACCAATAGCTTTTGTTTACACACAAACACAAACTCTCTCCATCCCTGTTAGTTTTCACTATTAAACTCAGGAAAACAGCAGTAAGTAAATCCCAACAGACTATGGACACAAGTCCCTGAGCCATAACAGTACACTGCACAAACACTTATACTGTTTAGTTGCGTGTGTGTGTGTGTGTGTGTGTGTGTGTGTGTGTGTGTGTGTGTGTGTGTGTGTGTGTGTGTGTGTGTATAGATATTATCAGCCATGCCAATCACGTAGTCACTTGTGTGCTGTTGAATGAGTGTGAATTCACTGCAGCTCAAAGACGACAAAGCATTTGAATGTATTTCTTTGCTTTACTTTTTTCTCATTTCACTATCTTCACTTTTGTATATTAATTTGAATATTTCTTTTCATACAACTGTTTTTATTTACATTTCTTCAACACCATCTAGACAATGCTCGCTCTGTGCATTTCTCTCTCTCACTCTCTCTCTCACTCTCTCACTCACTCTCTCACTCAAGTTGTTATCTGATTTGTGGCTGAAAGGTCACGTCTGTTTTGTTTGTCATCTAAATAAAAGTCGTTACGGTTGGAGATTTCTGATGTGATATTCCCACACACACATGCGCACACTCACACACTGGCTGTCATGCCATTTTGACAAGCTTGACAGTTTGTCATAAGCTCAGAGAAGACTGTGTGCATATGAAACCTCTATCTGCCGTTTAAAGCACACGTAATGATTACATCACCTCTGCAGTAGACCCCTGACAACACTAGTGAAGTCTATGACAACATTATGGCTTGAAACATTAAAAGGGCCATATTCTTCAAATTTGTAGCATTTTATTATTATACTTTTTTTTTATTATTGTTTTTTTTATTATATTGGAATTAGAATGTAATCTTATTGAAATTATTATATTATAAAATTATATAAATATAACTTTACAAGTTAGTAATTATTATATTATAATAATTTAAAGTTAATCAAGCTGGTTTTTGCAACCCCACACACACACAAAAATCATAATAATTTTTTTGGATAGAATTAACCAACCTTTGATACTGTACATATGCACATGTTTTGCTAACGTCATATATATATATATATATATAGGGAAAACAATCAATTATCATGATAAATATTTGCTGAGAAAGCCCCTCAAATAACAGTAATTTAATATGAAATTAAATAATAAATTACATTAGTAAATAGTTATAAATATTAATTATAAAATAATTATAATGCATTACATTATTGTGGCAGACATGTAAAGCATTTATGAGACGATACAAAATGAAGCTTAAGAAGGTAATATGTTGTCTAGTTACATATTATTAAACATAAGCCTATCATTGGCCTGCAGTCCACAGCAATCTATTTAGCAATTCAGTTCGTCAATTTGTATGAAATAGATTTATTATAAGGGATTGTCTTTGAGGGACTTTCTCAGATAATCTTTATACATGTGATTCATTTGATTAATTAATCGCCATACAGTGTAATTCATTTGATTAAAAATATGAATCGATTGACAGCCCTAATATATATATATATATATACAGGAAATATTTACTGTGTATATATATTAGTGCTTTCAATCGATTCATATTTCAATATCTCTCTCTTTCTCGCTCTTAGAGGTCATATGCTAATGCATAGATTGTGATGTCAAACATTTGTCATGATAATTACTAATGAGCTATTTTAAATAACAGTGCAGTACTTATAAGGCTGTGATGCAAATGCTTATTTGTTATTCTTATGTTGTTTGCTGGTTGATTACTAAATCATTTTTTACTCTATTGCTTGTCCGTAGGTCCATATGGCATCCCGGCCAAGTCCCCCAAAGCCGACCCAGCAGGCCGTATCAACAACCCAAATCCAGGTAAACACAGCTGCTTTTAATATCAGCTTTGGACACATCAAAATGCCACATTCCAAACAGACACAACATACAAAAGAACAGAACTAACTCAAGGAACGAGTGAAGGAAACAACAGATGGATGGAGAGAAACAGCCGTCTTGGCGTTCTGGATATTTTTGATATATTCCACCCTTCTGTTTGTTTTCTCCTCCTTACAGTCCCTCTGTTCTGCGTTGTCTTCACAGGCCTTGCAGCCACGAGCTGAAGGCAGAGTGTGGTGGGGTAATGGCCGCACGGGGGAAGATAAAGGATGAGAGGAGGAGAGAGCTGTCATTTCTGAGACTTATTAATGCCATTTGTTTAGCGGCCCGAGTTTAGTTGGTCCTGAGAGGAAGAAAAACACAGAAAATGGGAGGGAGAGGAGGATGATTAGTGTATGATGACAGAATGAGAAAATTACTCACACTCTCCGTTTGGATGCTTTTGACATCTGGGAGCATGAGACTGCTGCCTTGTGTCTTATTCTATCTTTTCTCTGACATACTATCTTTAGTATCCATAGATACTATCTATCTATCTATCTATCTATCTATCTATCTATCTATCTATCTATCTATCTATCTATCTATCTATCTGTCTGTCTGTCTGTCTGTCTGTCTGTCTGTCTGTCTGTCTGTCTGTCTGTCTGTCTGTCTGTCTGTCTGATGAGTGGAGGTGGGTTGGGGGGCAGTTAGTCATTATGAGCACAATAACACGGACTGTCATAGAGACACGTAGCAAAGAAGGAGGTGGAGGAAAGGAGAGAGGGATGTAGAGAGAAAACGAGAGGAATTGTGTCAAGAATAATGATGGGCCAATTGAGAGCGCTTGCAGACAGATCCCTGTATTTCCGACCAGTCTCGCACTCGGCAGGGGCTCTCATTGTATCCCACCAAGATCACAGGTCCACATACACACCTACTAAATCACCAGCTATGTCCAGCTAAATGAGCACAATTGTCATTTGTTCTATGTCTTGTATTTAATGCGTGTATAATCAAGCCCTTGTACCTTTCCAATCTGTATTTCCCATTGTCAATGAGAACAGTTGCTGCTCCTTAAAGGAACAGTTCACCCAGATATGAAAATTCGGTCATCACTTACCCTCAATGAAAGGAAAGCAATGTGCCATGTTCAGACATGTAGTCTGTGATTGACCTGGAATATAGCACACGAGTCGCATAAACGTCTTTTAATAGTCTGCAGCGTGAACACTCCTTAAAATTTCTCCTTTTGTGTTCAACCTAAAAAAGACTGTCATACGGGTCTGAAACAACATGAGAGTGAGTAAATGATGAAATAATTTTTTGGGGAACTGTTCCTTTAATAGAAAACTAGTAAACCCAGAATAAATAATTAAGCTATAAAGCTCACATTCCATTAAATGGAAGAGATAGCTTTAATCATGTCATGCCTGGTTAGTACACAGTGTTACAGTAAAGTAGACCTCATCTGATAATGACCATTTTGTGGTTATCTAGCACATCTGTATTGTGAGGGTTTTATACATTCTCAAGTTCTTCAGTTTAAAGAGCCCAATCAGACCACAGCGTTTAGATTGGCTTTCATTTCCCCTGTGAAATGCCTCCCACACTCTATAATCCCGTTATGTAAAGATAAATGACTAATATAGACTCATAGATCTCACATCTATTAAAACGCTCTTTCTGTTAAGCTGTTGTTCATATAACAGTCTAAAAGACACGATTTTAGTATGTGAAGGAGCAGCACATAAACCACATAAACTATAGCTCACAATACTGAAAAGGATATGCACATTTATATGTATGCAGTCAATTTATTTTTGTAGTAATGTAACATGCAAACTGAAAATTCACATATTTCCATTTTGACACATTTCTTACATGTAAAGTCAAATATAAAGAACAGAAAATTGCCAGAAAATGACATCCATGCAAAAAAAATACAAAAATAAAACCTGCAACAATGGAAAAACCTGCAGTAGTTCTGTAACAAAACAATCAGTTTTGATCAGCTAGACGTGCATATAGTTAGTGTGCAAATTGTAGACAATTGTACTTACTCTTTTGCACAAATGTGCCAAAACATGTGCAGTTTGCTTAAATGAATAAGAAATTAATATCGGATGTGAGCAAGAAACTAATTGTTCAGAGATCTGAACTTGTTGTTTAAAACATAATTATTCTCATTCGAGAATGGAGCCAAAGCGATTGAGAAAAACTGTATTGCAAGTAGACACTTTGTCTGCCATTGGTTTAACTTTTTATTTGTTTTGTTCTTGGTGCGAACAAGCCATAAGTCTGTGTCCAAACACTGACCATTGCCATATCTCACCTTTTTCTATCTCTTGATATTTATTTTTCTACTCTACGGTTTGATGATCGTGGTTCACATCTCTTTTTCCAGACCACAGTGTCCACTCGTGTGGCTGACCGCAGACTAACTGTGCCAAAGCGTGCATGTTTGCGGAAACCCAATCCACCTTGACTCAGTGTGATCTGAGCCACTGGTCAGTGAGTTCAGACAAAAGTCCACTTCTCTGCAAAGTCATCAAACTTTATTCAAATTTCTGACAGTTTCAGTGTAGACGCAAGACTCTAATTGGTTCAGTTCGATGTGTTAAGGACATGAACAAGCCATTCAAATGCTTAGATGACTGGCCCAGTTTCATTTGTTCCATTTGATTGGTTAAAGTCATTAACTACAGAAGCCCATCAGATGGTGAGCTAGTCGGAGAAAGGCAATGCTAAAGGGCAGGATGTGGCAACGCTAATGAACCCGCTACATCAGACTAATACTAATGTAAGTGTCAAAGGACACTTCTTTGGAGTCCACATTCCAATACAGGAACATGTTAAAGGTGGACATCTCACTAATGGGTGTCATCACCAAATGCAACCTAGAAAGACTTGGAAAAGTTTTCCTAATTAACTGCATTAACCCTCCGAATACTGCTAAGCCGGGTCAAGAGTATCCATTCTGCGCAATATCTGTGCAATTTCTGGGCCACTAATGTCAGCAAACAGAACTGCTAATATAACTAGATAGGTAACATTTGTCAAGACAAATTGATGTTGGCTCGATTAAGCCTTGTCTGAAAGATTAAAGATAGTTTCAGAAGCTTGAAGTTTTCACAGACCCAACACTCAGAAAATCAGAAAGAACTTGGATGGATGGATGGTTTTGAAAGTGACAGTAAAAAGAAGTGTTAACTCTTTCAGTGAAATCAACCAACTAGTAGCTTACTTATAGGTGTCTCTGCATATTACAAGAGAGAATGTATTTCATCATTGCAAAAGATTACACCCCTTTAAACTGAATATTACATCAAATTTGTTCCAAGAGTCAATATGTATTGAGGGGCCATTTTAAAGTCTCATTCCTGTTTTACAAATGTTGAAGTTTTTTTGGTATTTTTTAATGTGGACTATCAAATTCTCTCTCTGTTTTGCAGGTGCTGGAAACAACACACATCCCAAAATTCCCCCTAGAGGGTCGGGTGGAGAAAACGGCCCCCTTCCTCCCTCCAACATTGCGGTTATCGCGGGCGCAGCCGGAGGTTCTGCCTTTCTCCTTCTCGTCACTGCCGTGATCTGCGTGGTGTGTTACCGACGACGACACGCCAAACATTCTGAGTCGCACCACCCTCCCCTTTCCCTCTCCTCCCTGACCTCGCCCAAACGAGGCTGTGGCGGGGGCGGAGGAGGCGGCAACAACAACGGCTCAGAACCTAGCGACATCATCATCCCGCTGCGGACTTCTGACTCCGCCTACTGCCCGCACTACGAGAAAGTCAGCGGGGACTACGGGCATCCGGTCTACATCGTGCAGGAGATGCCCCCTCAGAGCCCCGCCAACATCTACTACAAAGTATGAGAGCCGTAGTAGACGACCTTAACGACAACAAGACCACACCAACCTTAATGACTACCTAAATCCCGCTCCTAAACTCGACCCCGCAGTCCTCCACGTGACTGCGGCATTCGGAGTCCCTCGTAGATCAGATTATTTTACCTTCACACACGTTTCTCCGATACGCAGATAGTTTGGGGTCGGGTGTGTGTGTATGTATGTGTTATCATTCCTCGCAACCCCCACCCACCCCCCCCCAAGCTTCGGCCTTTTGTTAGAGAGAGGATGTCCTAATATGAGGGCCTCCTGCTCTCTATCGTCCCACAGGGATGAGTTCGTAAAGCTAGAGAAGACCTCCTGGAATTATTCAACCAACTGAAAAAACATGAAAACTCCTTGTTTTATTGGGGACATTCTGGAGCACAGACATCGAAAATGTGTCTTTTCTGATGTACTTGCAATATAAACCAACAAAAAAATACAAATAAAACGCAACTTCATGTGAACTTGGGACTTCGAATGCTACATTTACTCACAAATAGCAGTCGAGTTTGTGTTACTACTCCTCTTTCGAGGGGAGGGGCCATTGATTCAGCCAATCGTCACACAGGGCTGCAGTTACGTGATCTAGGACCCATGTGTTTGATTGGTGGTGTTTTAGTGGCGTGGAGAATCTTGTATATTTTAATAACGTGTGTATTTTGTGAGTGTGTAGGATAAATATTCCGACACTGCTGTCACACATTGTTGCGACCGGTGTGCTTCAGTAACATTTTAGTGTTTGTATGAGTGCGAATGAGTGTGTGTTTGAGTACAGTGTTAGCGTGAACATGAGTGTGTTAGACTGTTTCAAAACCAAAACACAAAATATGAGCGAACATCAAAAAAAGTTTTTTGTTAATCGCTTTCAACACAGATTATAATTAAATATGAATACTCACTTCAAAATATGAAGAAATTTTTAGATTGTTTTTTTTTCTTCATGTAAATTTACAATTCCTTTGTTAGGCCTAATTTTTTTATCATTTTTTTTTTTTTTATGACATGCTGACCTAGTTTCTTCCCCTTTTGAGTTGTAAATTAATTTAATACTTTCATTCTGTTGCGGAAACTGAGTTTGTTTGGTTGTTTTCCCCTCATTTTCCTCTTTCCCAGGAGTCTCCTCCGCTTTACACATATATTTTTATAGCTCCTTGTACTCTGATG
Source organism: Xyrauchen texanus (assembly GCF_025860055.1). Taxonomy (NCBI): domain Eukaryota; kingdom Metazoa; phylum Chordata; class Actinopteri; order Cypriniformes; family Catostomidae; genus Xyrauchen; species Xyrauchen texanus. The sequence goes on from NC_068276.1 coordinate 18,420,174, forward strand.
TAGTTTTGAAGCTAGACCTCGTTTGTGAACGTGTTGAGGTAGAACAATATGAGAGAGGTTTTTATTATTATTTTTAAAGGCTTTTTTTAACAAAAAGGGGAAAAACAGAAAGGAGGGAAGAATTTGAGGGGGTGAAATAAAATAAAAGAATGCTTACTCCACCTGTGAAGCAAGGAAACTTCTAGAAAACTATGAAAGAATTGCACATTAAAAGACAAAAATAGGAGAGGTGGTGGGGGGAGAAAAGGAAAGAGGTTTGAAGGAGAATCGAGAGAGTGAAGTGAAGGAGAGCGGTATGGAGAGAGATAGGAAAGGTTTTTAATAAACTCTTGGAAGAGCTTGTCTGAAACGGTGGAGGAGGCAGATGTGAGCACGGCAGCGTTTTGAGGTAGAAAGACAGACTGATGAGGGGAAGAAAGGAACTCATTCTCTCAGATGGACAACAGGATAGATGGACACACAGAATTACTTTCTTACAGACACACAGTGCCCTTTTTTGTTCACACGAAGTGAAGTGGAAATATTTCAAGACTCATTTCAAATTCTTGTGTGTCTCCGAACACATCTCAATATAATGCAGACGCTCACACACACTTGGAGAAAGACTCAATGGCCGTGGCACACAAAAAAGCTCTTATAAAGAGACACTTTATATACACAGTCAAAAGCCATTCTGATTGGCCATATATGCTAGTTACCTCAAATAGAGTCCGATTAGCATCATTCTTTCGCACCTAATCTCTCTCTCTCTCTCTCTCTCTCTCTTACATACACACAATCATGAAGCTCTGTAACTAACTGTGTGTGTGTTAGTGCAATCTCTCTTAAGCACGAAACACACTCTATGCAAGTACGTGAGCGCAAGCACTTCAAGCTGAAATGTTTCTGAACATGATTCTGTACGCATTGCAATCTCAGTGTGGCCACAAGGGGCACTATAGCAAGCATTAGCATTTGGTAAATACCTTCTTCTATGGTTGGTTGTGTCTTTCAGGTCAATTTATGTGACTGAACAACAGTTAGCAAATAGCAACTCAGATAATAACGCATTCATTTTATTACCGCCACAAAATGCATATTATGATCTGTATGTACAATGGGACTGCACATTTGCATCGGACAAACATTGGTGTCTGCATTTCCGTACTTGCATAAAGTACATTTCTGGCCTTAGGTGTGTTCTCTTACACTGCCATTGCCACAGTGTGTGTTTGTATGCATGTAAAGGTTATACAGTAGCTATGAAATACACTGCATACACACGCAAAGAATAACAAGCCATTCATACACAAATATGTTGGTAGTCTTACTTTGCAGATGTGTTTACCGAGACTGAACAATCTGTGTCCAATCTGCCTAGAAAAACTGTCTTTCAGAAAGTTTTTTTCTTTCATTTTTTGTCCCTCTGCTGCATCAAAACTGGGAGAAAAAAGAAAAAGAAAAAAAAAAACATTGTTTTCCTGTCACATTGATGTTATCTCTTACACAATATGGATTTTGTTACTTCAATATCAAGTTGCCTAAATTGTAGAGGTGTTACATTTGTTCGGCACTGTTGTATTTGTGGGCTGTTTCATACATATTTAAGCATTCAGTTTTGGTTCTTTCCAAATTATGTTAAAGATACTAGAACAATCTATGTCAGCTATGTCTCTGGCCCTGTGCACATGGACATGATGGTGTATGCGTGTTTGTGGGTATGTCCAAAACGCACACGATCGAGAAGCCTTGGACATCGTTCAACGACAGACCGACATGGAGGGGAGCAGGTGCTGTTGTGTTTGGACGAATCAGCAACATCACAGCGGACGCATGAGGAGACACAAACACTCTCTGCCCACCATCATCCATTTTTTGGGTCTTGTTTATCGAACATCTGGCCTCAGAAAGGTTCATCTTCTGTCTTTTACATCGAGCTGTTCTTTGTGCACTTGCTTTCTCCACGAACACTGGGACTAGTATTCTGTACGCAGACAAAAGCAGGGGACGAACCACAAAGTGTGTATATTTTTAGAGAACGCTTCAGTGTGTGTACGTGTTTCTCTGTGCCAATAGCCAGCGGGTGGCGGCCATTTTAAAGAGCTCCATTCCTCTCCAGTGATGTGTTCAGACGTTTGTAAAACACCATGTTTGTGTACGATGTTTTCTTTTCCGTGTCCATTCCTACATCTTACCCCCTCACGCTCTCTTGATTTCCCTCCTGCATACAAGGGTTAAACTAATACATTCCTTTGAAGAAATGTTGATTAAAAAACATACAAGAAAATGTTTAAGCTGCATTCTTTGATCTTGCAAGTGCTCTTTAGTAGGTGTATGCTTGTGTTTGTGTGCATATAATTATGTGAACATTCACTGAAAATGTAACTGAATGTGATAAAAAGAAGCTTTTGTTATATTTCTTTATTTTTCCTTCGACTCAATGATAACTCCTCACTTCTCTAAATGTAATGTTTGAGGTCGCTATTCGTTGCCAACAGAGCAATGAATGTGTTCTTTAAACGCGCAGAAATACTTCCAACTCTTTTCGTGTTATTTATTTCATACTGTATCTCCTTCATTTTTTTATTGCTTTCCTTTAGATCCTACCGTATTTTTCCAAAATGCCCTTCAGTTGCCAAAGCAACCATTTCCTTCTGGCAACAATTCTCACAAAATATGGTCCTGATTGTCCCTGTGAGTTTGCCACATATAGCTACAGGTTATACAGAGGCAAAGACCTTATTAGTGCCCAGGGAGTGCTTTATGCATCACAGTCCTCTCATGGGTGAGCCTTGATATAGGTGTACAAGGATAGTGGAAGGAAACAGAAGCGAAGAAACTAAATTCAATTTATAAATATCCTCAAAGGGTTATGTGGTTATCTTTACTATGTAATCATTTTCTCAGAATATGCTTGTAGTCCAATAATGAATATTGATGATGACGGAGATTTATAACTACAATATGAAAATATCCACATAAGCTAATGCATTCAAATAATTGCCTGAATACACACAAACACACGGCCATATACAATGGGCCCAAAATGTATTTGGAGACTTCTACAACACATCATTTTACTGCATTAGATGGCAAAAGATGAAACCTAGTTGCTTTTAATTAAAGAAAGTAGCACAAGCCATTTTCAGGAATTAACTTTTAGATTAAGGGGCATCATTTGGATTTTTAATTTTTTACTCTGTAAGGGCATATTTTCTAATCCAGTAAATTGAGGGACCTCTGTTTATGTCAAATATGTCCATTTAATCAATTCTTTAAAACAAATTCCCAAGATTGAGAGGCATTTGTGCACACTTTTGAGCACACTTTTCCAGCTAAATATTTCACAAGGGTAAGGTTTTAAATGAATACCTAATTGTAAATGAATATGAACACTATTCAAAATAAAGATAAGCTAAAGAAAGATATTTGGACACTTTCTGGTTGTCAAACTGCATTCCAAATGGGATAAATAAGCCTCCGAAGGGCACTTTGAAGGGAGAACAATCATTATAGTCATGTTGTAAGATTACTTCAAACAGAATTTCCAATAAAAATGACTTAAAAAGTGAGTTCCAAATGACTGTTGTTTTTGAGTGGATGGTAAAGTCTTCGAAGCAAATAGGGTACAGGGATGACCACTTCTGAATTGTACGCACCTTATTTAGCCCAAGACGGCGGCCAATATGGCGGATGTAGAAAAGGAAGTCTTGCCTTACAGGTGAAAGAGCCTTTTAGTCAACTCGAGACTGTGTATGCACCTTAGAACTAGCCTGGCAGATAGTGATTTTTAACGTGATCTGAGCTGAAGATGCACAATTTATGATACCAATGTTGTAAGAGTTTACTGCTGAATAAAACTATTTTTTATTTTATTGTATTCACTGTTGGGTAATTACTTTAGTACAGTACTTTGTACTTTGCATTTCTTATAACTAATTACTTTCTTAAACCCTTTTCAACCATGACCAGATGAAAAATACAAGGATAGACTCGGAATAAAATTTCGAATTTCACTATTGTTTTACAAATAATTATTCTGTAGTCAATACAGTATTTAACTCAATTACATCAGAAGTAACTGTAATTAAATTACGTAAAAAATTATCCCTTTACTTTTTTCAATTAAAAAGTCATTTAATTACAATAATTAATTACTTTAGTAATGCATTTCACCCAACACTGATCGTATCTTCACCAACCGTTTTGGAGATTTTGGTCTTTCCCCATTCAAGTAGATAGGAGCGAGGACTGGACTGTGAAGAGAAATCAGCCTGTGGTTTTACATAGCAACTGGCCCAAAAGTTCGCTGTCCTTTTCTGGATATCGTGGCGCCATTTTGTGGTCCATTCTGCATAAGGTGGCGGCTCATTTTAGCTTATCGCGTCTCATTCGGACAGTTTCGCGGCTGACCCACTGGTCCACTCAGTTCTCCCGATGGCCAGTCCACCCCTGATCAGCCCCAAAGTGCGTCGGTCCACCGGGAAAATGCTCGGTATGCCAGATTACCAGTCCAGCCCTGATAGGAACTGTACATGTATCCATAGTAAATAGCTGCCCTGGAGCGTTTCCAAGAAGGCGACCAAGTGGACCAACTTGTCTTGAAATGGATTTTGGTGGAACATATAGGCCTATGTGGTCACTCTGCTAGGTCACCTGTGTAAACTTGAGGGGAACTGACTTCAAACATCCACCAAAAATTACTTAGGGATCATTTGGTTAAAAGTAATAGCAAAAATGCTTAGTTCTGAAAGAGTCAGTTATTCTGAGAAAAGAGCTGGCATCATTTGGTATGCTGGCTGCAGAAGCCACTTTACTTGTTTTTTCAGTTTTTTATCAACACAATTAAATGTATATATATATATTTTTTTTTTTTTTTTTAAATGGCCTAAGGATCCAAATTGGTTTTGTGACCACTGTATGCTTGTAGTCTTTCTTACCCACCTAGAAACATGAATGCACATACTGCTTTCGTCCTCTATGACACCAGCTGTGCTTTTCTGTGAAGTAGAACACAGTTTCTGCTGTTATTAAAAAAGAAAAAACTCAAACTTGGCCTGGAGTGAAATCAATTAGGAGATAATCCTCCATAATCAGATTTGAACAGATTTTGGCGGCAAGGCTAAAAATCCTGAAGACCGGCGCGCTTGACTTGAATAACACCATGGGAGCCTTAAGACCGCGTTGCTATGGGGACCCTCCTGAAGGTCAGAGAGAGTGAGATATCGTTTCCTAGTCGCCTGCTATTTAGCTGTTTGAAAAGCTGGTCAGTCATCTGCATATCAAATGCACAAAAATGTATGAGGGGTGTGATAGAGAGCAACAGGAAAAGAAGAATGAAGTACAGGCCACCTCCTCTGTGTTTCTATCTAAAGGCTGAGGTGAGGAGAGGTGAGGGCTGAAAGTCAAGTGTCTCTCTCGCTGTCTCTGATTGCACCTGTAGGCAGCATTGACTGGAAGCGACTGATGAAAAGACAGGTCGTTAAGTCGTCACCAGGAACCCACTCCGTTAATCTCTCCTTCAGTCTCCGTGGCTCTGATCTCTTACAGGGGCTCTCTCTCTCTCTCTCTCTCTCTCTACTTCGTCTTAATCCCTTTCTTCTCCTTTTGACATGTTCTCCTCCCTATCTCGTTCTCAGGCACAAGTCTTGCATTCTTAATGTTCTAGGAGGGAGAAAAACAAACTGCTACACTTAATAATGTGCCTGATGACAAGTACAGCTGAGCTGGTAAAAATGACGCTGATAAAAGCAACAGAGAGAGCGAGAGAGAGAGTGAGAGAGTGAGAGAGAGAGAGAGATGGAAGGAAGGGAGAGAGTGTATATTTGAGTTTTTTTAGCTGACAGGAATCAGGGTGTTCATTTCAGATGATTCATTTATTAACATGACACAATGATACCCGAGACAGTTCATAAAACCACAAAGTCTCATGTTCTTGCTACCACTTTACACACAAAACCACATAATCACACAAGCCCTCAGATCTATATGATTGCATCCGGAAACATTGCCGTGAGTTATGGAGAATATTTTACCCTCGGATATTCTCACAGAAAATTGCAATGTGGTCCCATGATGTCACCCATCACTCATGCACAATAAATCTAGTTTCTTTCATCTTTCATTTGTTATTTTTAATGGCGCTAGGTTTTGCTTATACTTATACTTATGGTTAAGGGTTTGCATTAGACTCTCACATGTAACTTGTCCCACGCTGTTTGTGCCATGGACATGAATGACACCTACTTTTCAAAGCAATCAGAGTTATGATTGATACGTTTTAGATGATAAAACAAGCAAAAATCCTAATGCTGTGCCCCAAATCGCATACTTCTGCAGAGTGTGAGTAGTGTGTTCATATTGAAAATGCAACAAAATACACTTGCCTAAATAGTAGAAGGGACAGGGTTACCTGGCCATGATGCTAGCCTGCCAAAACTGCAATTAATGGTGAAAACTAGCAAAACTTCTGTGAAGACCGCAACCTACAAATGTAAGTTGAATGCTTTGCCATCACCCCGCACTGTGTGAATTTGTACATTATTTGAGATAGTGTTGAACTGAGGTTTGCTAATCCACTAAAGCTAGCGGCAACACATTGTGTGCGTTTGAAACGGCATGTCCATCAGCTGAAAAATAGCAATTTCGGTGTTTAAAAAAACCCCATTAGTGTTCTATTTGAGACGATAGTGCACTTTGAAGATTCACACTAGATGGCCGATTGCATAGAACATAGAATGTATAGTGCGTCATTTGAGACACAGCTATTGTAGATCACAGCTATTGTTTATAAACCCATTCATTTTAGGTTTTAATGAGTCAAACGTACTTCCCTAGCCTAAAACCTTTGCCTAAGCGTAGCCATTTGTTCTAAAAGGAACTGAGAGTTGGACAAAACAGACATCCTTACCCTTAACCAATGCCTAAACCTAACCAATAGCATTTTAAAAGCAAATGCATGAAAAACACATTTTCTGAAGTAACCACGCCATTTTGTGTTGCTTCTTTGACACTTTCATCTATTGCACCAGTTTGCATTCTTGACTGGGTGCGAACCACGTTCTTCAAGTTCAAAGTCTAACATTCGATAAAGTGAGCTACCGTGCAAACTAATCATGTCAGAATAAATGTGTAAATGTATGTGGATATGCATTACAAGAATTAAAATGTGTAGTTTTTCAAATGAGTGAAATTGTAAGATAATAAATGCACAGTTGTTGTAGTGCCTCTTGTTCATTTCTCCAGGAAACTGCAGCGAAGCAGAGAAAGAGGTATGTGAAATTCAGTTTCACAGAGGCCCAGTAATGAGTTGAAAGCTAAATTAATTTAGCAGGGATTGTAAGTTTAGTAAAAGCAACATCTGCTAGTCAGTGGGCCACCCAAGCAAAGTATCCTGTGTATGAAGTCTCGCTGTTTCTTTCATCAAATATCTATTCGGCGATTCGAAAAGAGGACATAGCCTCTATAGCATCCACTCAGCATGCTCTTTTTAAACCGCTTGTCTCTTAGCCCCAGAACCTGTTTTGATACCCACTGACCTGAGGTCAGTCTCACCCTGCTTTAACACTTCAACACTCCGAGACAGCACAACTACAACAACAACAAAAATTGATACAGCCTTCATCTGGAGGGATACATCTTTTTTGTCCTAAAGGAAACCTAGTTCCATTCTTTGAGTGTTTTGTTAACACTGAGAAAGATGTTAAAATGTCACTGGAAAACAAGACAAACTCTCAGCAATGCACACATTTGCTAAAAAATAGGCAATAACAGACCTCACAAACCCTCAAAATTCATTTGAAAAGTTTTCCTCAATTTTTTTTCCAAATTACAAGAGTCCTTCAGAGACAGAATAGCTGCCCTGTGTCCCCCTTTCTCTACCGTTCAATCATCCTTTCAGCCCAGAGAAGGGGAAAAAGTACAAATGAATCAGCCACCACCCTCACCCCCTGCTCACTCTCTTTTTAAGACACACACACACACACACACACACTCCCGTTGCTTTATTGAGGCAGCTGCACCCTTTGACCTCTGTGCTTGTGGAATGTGTGTGTTTGTGTGTGTGTGTGTGTGTGTGAGAGAGAGAGAGAGAGAGAGAGAGAGAGAGAGAGATGGCGGGGGTCTCTTTTTCTTCACACAACAAAGGCTGTCGGATTGACAATAGAGTGGCAGAATAGAGTGTGTCCAGAGGGCCAATGAGTCATGCTAGCGTGCTAAACTAGCAAGAGAGTGATGGAGAGATGGAGAAGAGAGATATAGAATTTAAATTAAAAGAAGGAGAGAAAGGGGGATGAGGGATATTTGTTTTGTCTAGGCACGCTCATAAATATACCACTTCCGATGCCAAGGGAAGCAAAAAGATGGGCCCGTGTTTGGTTTTCTGTGTGTGTGTGTGTGTGTGTGTGTGTGTGTTTGTGTGAGGGGCACAGCAGGAGTGTGGGCCCAATGACTCATTGCAGCAAACGACATCAGCAGTGTCAGCCTCAAATACTGCCAAATTCTGCATTCAGAGAAGGAATGTGTGTGTGTTCAGAATCCACAGCTGGGCCAGAGACAGACAAAGGTGTTCCGTCACGCTTTGCCTCAAAATGTGTGTTTTGAGTTGTGGGGGCAGCTCCTTGATTTTTCTTTCAATCTTCATGCTCACCCTTGGCTCTATTGATCTCTGTGTGGTTGAGGCAGATATGTGTATTCTGCTATTATCCAGGAGTGTGTGATGTGATTCACTATAAGTATTGTGTCCAAAGGTCCCATTTTTAGTTTTACTTAGGCCTTAATATATTCAGCCTAGCTGAACTGAACCTAGTATTTCCTGTCGGACTCCATATACACTACTGATGGCCTTGTGGTCTCCGACCCCTACAGGAGCGGCAACAGTCTTTGCGAGTTAAACCCAGAGGTTGCACAATAGTTTTTTTTTAATCTGTCACTCTGATAGATGGAGTGAGTTGAAAACTTTTCTCATGGTCTATTTTTATCCATCATACTAGTTTTCATTTCATAAGTACTAGGGCTACATTCAGCAGCATAGCATCCATTAAAATGGTATACGTGCACATGCCAGTGGAAATATAAAAGATTTTGACTCCCCATGCGAGTCTGGTGAAACCAAGATATTCTAGGGTAAAATTTCTTACTGTCAGTCAACCGCTGCGCTAAAAAAGAATTTTAGATCATGCAGTAACATATTGATGTGATTGATGTATAGCATGCAGTCATAAAAACGGATTTGTCGCTTTGATGTTAAGGTGTTTAGAGAGCTTTTTAGTGTGCTCCTATATGGTTTTAGTGCGTTACTAAGAGGTCAGGTGTTCGGAGTGGTTTTAGCATGTTGTTATTTGATGTTTAGGTATTTAGTGCTTTTTTCGCTTGTTGCTATATGGTTGCCAAAGTGTTCTGAGCAGTGCTTGAAGCAGTACCACACGTCTATATAATTTACACTACATGTACGATGTAATGTCTTTATTTAATGTAAGTCAGTGATTCGATGAGGTCAGCCAATCACTTTTATCTGACCTTCCAAATGATTTTGCTAAAACTGTGGCAGTAAACACCCGAGCCCTCAGAGATGAGTTTAACAACACTCAACATGTGCAACAACAGCATCGACGGTCGTCAAGTGAGCCATGGTCCAGTTACGGAGGAGCGTGCATGTTTAAGCGTGTCTAGGCATAGTTCAGTTACACTCTTTTCCAAAACATGAACCAGCAACTTTTAGGTGAGAACATTTTATTGCATCTTATTTAATCAAATGTATTTATGCAAATTGTTTTTCTGCTGGGTGAAGTCAAAACTACAGATTTGTCAAGGTTGTTACAGAAGTGATGCCAGCTCATATGCACAACCTTTTTGTTTTTTACTAAAGATAAATCAATGATAAAAACTGAAGCTTCAAATAAAATACACAGGAAAATTAGCTTTTTATTCTCGATTATTTTCTGTAGTGCTCCTAAAAAGATTGTGAAGTGTCGCTGAGCTCGCCAATGCATAAATCCTGACAGTGTTTAGTTGTGTGTCAGTGTTCACAGTCCTGACCTGAACATCATCAAATCAGTTTGTTCATCGTTTCTTATGACTAATTATTATATTCACAAGTATCTGGCTCCTGTGTGCAAATTCATGTGTTCAGGGAAAGAAAAGGTTAATTTTCCCCTCATTGAATGGAGGACAATAATAATAATAAAAAGGAAAAACAGACATAATGCTATTTATTTTAAATAATTTTTTATTTTTATTTTCAGTTTTAGGCTGTATTATTTTGTGTAAAAAGAGAGTTCTACATTAGATTGCCATTGCTCTCTTATGTGGGTTGATATTGTCAAAGATAAAGACTTAAGCGTGTCTAAATAGTCTTCCTCAGATTTAATCAACAATAGCCTAACCATACATTGCATGCTTTTATTTTCTAAGTAAAGTTAATCAAAACCTATTTGTTAGTTGAGGGTATGAGGTCAGGTTTGTTCTTCAGCCAGATCTTAAGGAGGAATTTACAACCAGACTCAAATGATAATGAAATACCTATTTTAATGTAATTACATAGGCTACAGTATTTTAATGTAAATAAATGCATAATAGTAAGAGTTTACTATTTACCAAAAAAACTAAAAACAAATCAAGTTTAATACTAACTAGGAGAGTCCCTGCACTTTTTTCTTCCACTTCATGCTCTGGTTCTGAGTGTTTTTTAGCATGTTGCAATGCCATTAAAGTGTTCAGTGTTTTTAGCATGTTGCTATGTGGCTAAAGTTTTTGGAGTTTTTTTTAGCATGTTGATATGCGGCTAATGTGTTTGGAATGTTTTTTTGGGCATGTTGCCATGTCGTTAAAGTGTTCAGTGTTTTTAGCATGTTGCTATCCGACTAAGATGTTTGGAGTCTTTTTTAGCATGTTGCTATCCGACTAAGATGTTTGGAGTCTTTTTTAACATGTTGCTATGCGGCTAATGTGTTTGGAGTGTTTTTTAGCATGTTGCTATGCTGCTACGGTGTTTGGAGTGTTTTTTTAGCATGTTGCTATGTCGTTAAAGTGTTCAGTGTTTTTAGCATGTTGTTATCCAACTAAGATGTTTGGAGTGTTTTTTAGCATGTTGCTATGTGGCTAATGTGTTTGGAGAGTTTTTTTTTAGCATTTTGCTATATGTCGTTAAAGTGTTCAGTGTTTTTAGCATGTTGCTATCCGACTGGAGTCTTTTTTTAGCATGTTGCTATGAGGCTAAGGTGTTTGGAGTATTTTTTAACATGTTGCTATGTGGCTAAGGTGTTTGGGGTGTTTTGTTTTAGCATGTTGATATCGGGCTAAGGTGTTTAGAGTGTTTTTTAACATGTTGTTATGCGGCTAAGGTGTTTGAAGTGTTTTTGCATGTTGTTATCCGGCTAAGGTGTTTTGGAGTGTTTATTAGCATGTTGCTATGCAGCTAAAGTGTTTGAAGTGTTTTTTTAGCATGTTGCTATGCAGCTAAGTTGTTTGGAGTTTTTTAGCACGTTGCTGTGTGGCTAAGGTGTTTGGAGTGGGTTTTTTGCATGTTGCTGTCGGGCTAAGGTGTTTAGAGTGTTTTTTTTGTATGTTGCTGTGAGTCCTTTGTAACATGTTGCTATGCGGCTAAGGTGTTTGGAGTCTTTTTTAACATGTTGCTATGCGGCTAAGGTGTTTGGAGTGTTTTTTAGCACGTTGTTATGCGGCTAAGGTGTTTGGAGTTTTTTTTAGCATGTTGTTATGCAGCTAAGGTGTTTGAAGTGTTTTTAGCATGTTGCTATGCAGCCAAGTTGTTTGGAGTTTTTTAACACGTTGCTGTGCGGCTAAGGTGTTTGGAGTGTTTTTTTTGCATGTTGCTATCGGGCTAAGGTGTTTAGAGTGTTTTTTAGCATGTTGCTGTGCTGTTTAAGGTGTTTGAATAGTTTTTTAACATGTTGCTATGTTAACATGTTGCTAGTTGTTTGGAGTTTTTTAGCACGTTGCTGTGTGGCTAAGGTGTTTGGAGTGGGGTTTTTAGCATGTTTAGCTAAGGTGTTTGAAGTGTTTTTTAGTATGTTGCTGTGCTGTTAAGGTGTTTGAATAGTTTTTTAATATGTTGTTATCCGGCTAAGGTGTTTTGAGTGTTTTTAGCATGTTGCTATGCATCTAAGGTGTTTAGACCTTTTTTTTAATCATGTTGTTATGCTGCTAAGGTGTTTGGAGTGTTTTTTAGCAAGTTGCTATGCTGCTGAGGTGTTTGGAGTGTTTTTTTTATCATGTTTTATGTGGCTAAGGTGTTTGGGGTGGGTTTTTAGCATGTTGCTATGTGGCTAAGGTGTTTGGGGTGTTTTGTTTTGCATGTTGCTATCGGGCTAAGGTGTTTAGAGTGTTTTTTAACATGTTGTTATGCGGCTAAGGTGTTTGAAGTTTTTTTGCATGTTGTTGTCCGGCTAAGGTGTTTGGAGTTTTTTAGCACATTCCTGTGTGGCTAAGGTGTTTGGAGTTTTTTTTTTTTTGCATGTTGCTATCGGGCTAAGGTGTTTAGAGTGTTTTTTAACATGTTGTTATGCGGCTAAGGTGTTTGAAGTGTTTTTTAGCATTGTCGCTATGCAGCTAAGTTGTTTGGAGTTTTTTAACACGTTGCTGTGTGGCTGTGTTTGGAGTGTTTTTTTTTGCATGTTGCTATCGGGCTAAGGTGTTTAGAGTGTTTTTTAGTATGTTGCTGTGCTGTTGTTTGAATAGTTTTTTAATATGTTGTTATCCGGCTAAGGTGTTTTGAGTGTTTTTAGCATGTTGCTATGCGGCTAAGGTGTTTAGACCTTTTTTATAATGTTGCTATGCTGCTAAGGTGTTTGGAGTGTTTTTAGCACGTTGCTATGCTGCTGAGGTGTTTGGAGTGTTTTTTAGCATGTTGCTATGTGGCTAAGTTGTTTGAAGTGTTTTTATAGCACTTTCCTATGCTGCAAAGGTGTTTGGAGTGTTTTTTAGCACATTGCTATGCTGCTGAGGTGTTTGGAGTGTTTTTTTTAGAACGTTGCTATGCTGTTGAGGAGTTTCTAGTGTTTTTTTTTTTAGCATGTTGCTATGCAGTTAAGGTGTTTAGACAGTTTCTTAGAATGTTGCTGTGCTGCTAAGGTGTTTGCAATGTTTTATTTTTTAGCATGTTGTTATGCGGCTAAGGTGTTTAGCATGATTTTTAGCATTTTGCAATGCGGCTAAGTTTTTACCGTCCTTTGTAGCATGTTGATGTGCGGCTAAGGTGTTTAGAGTGTTTTTTAGCATGTTGCTATGTGGCTATGGTGTTTAGAGTGTTTTTTAGCATGTTGCTATGTGGCTATGGTGTTAACAGTGTTTCAGCTGGTTGCTATGCTGCTAAGGTGTTTGGAGTGGTTTTTTTGCATGTTGCTATGCTGTTAAGGTAATTCAAGTGTTTTATATGCTGCTAAGGTGTTTGCAGTGATTTTAGTATGTTGCTATATGGTTGATAAAGTGCTTTGAAGGTGCATCCCAAACTGCCACTTCTGCACTATTCTACGTCATATTGTAGTGTAAGTAGTGCGATTATGTTAACACTGAAAATGCAAAAATATGAGTACCCGAATGATGCACTTCTACCAGTGTGTAATGTTGAACACTTCATGCACTCAGGCTATGTAGTTAAATGGGCGGAGTTATCTGCTGAATGTCTTATTGATATCCGAGAGGAAATGTCTTTCTTAGATGTATTGCAGATGAGTAAACAACCTAAAAAAATGTCTTCCAGATGTAAACACATACATCAAATGTACGTCTGGGTTATGCACTATGGAAGCATATGGGTAGCAATATTCAATTTGACATTTAATATGCAAAATGACAACGCAATATGTAAAATGGCAATGCATTCTGTATTTAAATTTACATTTTACATTACCATTCTAGCAACGTTTGGTGCAAAATGAAAATGAAAATGAAATTACATAATTTACATTTGCCATTTCATACATTCGTTTTAATATGCATTATTGAAACGCTTTATAAGTTGCAAAATTAAAATGAAAATGTATTACAGAAATGATTAGATATGTGTAACATGTTCAAGCAAAAACTGTGGCAAAATGATCATTCAAATGTTATTTTTCTATTACGAAAAGCAATCGCAAGTGTCTTGACTGTGAGTGTAAATGCAATTAAGAAAAATAACATTTGAATGATCATTTTGCCACAGTTTTTGCTTGAACATGTTACACATATCTAATCATTTCTGTAGTACATTTTCATTTTAATTTTGCAACTTATAAAGCGTTTCAGTAATGCATATTAAAACGAGTGTATGAAATGGCAAATGTAAATTATGTAATTTCATTTTCATTTTCATTTTGCACCAAACGTTGCTAGAATGGTAATGTAAAATGTAAATTTAAATACAGAATGCATTGCCATTTTACATATTGCGTTGTCATTTTGCATATTAAATGTCAAATTGAATATTGCTACCTATATGCTTCCATAATGCACGTGCTATTAGGCAGTGGCTTTTAGTGTGTGGTGATGCAGTTAAGGAGTTTAGAGTGGATTTAGGTTTTATGATTTAGAATGTATGTAAATTTGATCTTTTTAAGATGTTTAGCAGATGTTAATTAGAATGTGTCATAATTAAAACTGACATTTCGAATATGTATGTGTGCTATCTGGGTCATGTCCGTAGCACAAATGGTGAGACGATTTACATGCCAAAATGTAATACTGTAGGTTAGGGGTTTGTTTAAGTCCCTAAGTCTAAATGGGTCTTGCCTCAGCAAGCGCCACTAATGATAAATCTTTTTTGGGATCATTAATCATAAATCATTAATCAATTTAAGTTATTGGTATGTTTTTGTTTGTTTCCTTAACAAAGGAACCCATGACCTCTTCTTTTTTTGTCACTTCTTTCATTCCCTCCTTCCCTCCCTCTCTCTCTCTACAAACAATGCTTGAAGGATAGACTCTATTGTACACAAGAACAAACTCAGCTCCCTTCCTCCTCTACTACCCCCGACTACCCCACCACCCCCTTTCCTGCTCAAGGAGCAGCTGCCAGGCTTATTTGCAGAGAAAATGATGCGTGTCCAAAAACAACTGATCATACTTTTTTTTCTGTCCACTCCCAAATGCCGCTCCATTCCCCCCACACACCTCAATCCACTCCTAATTTGTTCATTTTCAACATTCCACTCTACAAGGGTCTGGGGCTGTGCTGGGTCCCTGAACAGTATAATGTCTCTCTGTCTCCTTCGCATATTACTATAATGCTAAACTGGGCTTCCACCCTATGTGCTGACAGATAGAGAGATATCAGGAGGGAGTCTGAGTGTTTAAACATACTATTCATGAGACATACAGACAGAGAGAGAGAGAGAGAGAGAGAGAGAGAGAGAGAGAGAGAGAGAGAGAGAGAGAGATGCTCTATCCAAAACTTAGTGAGCTGCCTACTGAGACAGCTTAGACCTAGCAGCATATTAATTTTTTGATGGAAATGAAAGCAAGGCTGTGAAGTATAGTATTACAGTCTGTACAATGGCGTATAAAGCTGTAAATGTTTAAGATCACATTTAATCTACTCAGCTTTCTGGATTTTTTGTCTACTGAAAATTTTTGGAAAATACATTTCCTCATCTGAACATCAGCTGAACTAACACAGATGTAAAACTTTTGTACAGTTGTAATGTAGTTGTACAACAGTACAACCCATTGAAGAGAATGCACTTCTTTCCCTAAAAGCCTCAAATTAATTCCCATCAAAAACAACATTTTAAGGCATCACGGCACACTCAGATGAAGTGAATGAAAAAAATCATTATACACATATATATTTCGTTCAATACTAAAAAGTATCAATAAAAACATATTGTTCCCCTTCTGTCACTCACTCAATGTTGTGTCGATTATAGTGACACAACAGGCTTCTTTCAAGAGCCTCGGATACCTCTGAATATGAGAAAAGGCCAATGCCAAATTGGAGAACAGAATTTGCATGTTTCAGATTCTTTCTTTGGAGCCGAGTGGTTGTGTGATAAGCGAGCTGAGACATTCACTACTGTTCCACTGACCTCTAAGAGCATTGCTGTTTTGCTGTCATTGATCCTACGGCATATCACCAGCGGCTTTCTCCCTTCTCTGCATGCCAGTGCAGTCCACACCCCTTTGACACCTCTAAAAGAGTTTATTTCCTCTAAAAGAGTAAACACATTGGCGTTGAACGTCTTTTTTAAAGATGCGTCTTTTTTAAGATGCCTTTCCGCCTTTGTGTAGTTCCTGGATGCGGTAGATATCTCTCCGCTTTTGATGGTCATGAGCGTCATATGCTGCCTCACGTGTATGGGCTGCAATCACACTGAGGCAGCATTTATGAATGGTTCATGTTCCTTAAAGGAAAAGCCACTCCAGCCACCCCCCCACGTCGCGCCTTCTTCTCACGGGATTGAGACCGACCCTTCTTGTGATGGAGGCGATTTGGGGAGTTCGGCGGATCCCCGCAGACCACCCACCACCCCTGCACGCTCGTTTGGTTCCATCTGGTATGATGTGAGACCGGCTCGCCCCATAGCCAGTCTGGCATCTCCTTCAGACCCCCCGAGCTGGATGAGAATATCGCCACTGCATCGGCTGCGTCTGACAGTGAGGACTCGACTGGGTTGACAACTTTAGGTCTGCTTGCCCACACTGAGACCGATGCGCAGATGTCTGGCATGCTTGTCAGCGCCGCCGAGAGCGTTGGGCTAGACCGGAACTTCCCATCCGCCCCTCAGCCCTCATGGCTAGACAATTGGTTCCTCGGGTCAGGGTGCCGCTCACACCCCCCTAGGTTCCTTTCTTCCCAGAAGTGCATGACGAGCTGACAAAGTCGTAGAGGGCACCTTTTACTGACCGAAACCGACCTCCTTGCTCGTCCGCTCTCACTAACCTTGATGGCGGGGTGGTCCACGGGTACACAGAAGTCCCTCAAGTGGACAAAGCGGTTGCGGTGCGCCTGCGCCCGCAAAACGTGGCAACCTAGCGGGATCGCCCAGTACTCCCCTCCGAGGCCTGTAGGACGATGTCGTCCCTGGCGTCCAAAGCCTACAGCGCCACCAGATGGGCCGCTTACGCTCTGCATGTCACAGGCCTCCTGAAAACCCACCAGGCCAAGGCACTTAAAGAACTGCACTTGGGTAGTCCTGATCCTGATGTGCTGCAGGAACTGCGTTAAGCAACCTCACCCCCCAGGCCACGAAGGTCACAGTCGATAGCCACCCTCGTGGTCCAGGAACGACATCTGTGACTGGACCTGGTCAAGATGCGGGATACTGACAAAGCTCACTTTCTCAATGCACCCATCTCCCAACTCAGCCTATTCGGCAAAGCCGCTGAGGACTTCACCCAACATTTTTTCTGCAGTGAAAATAACAGACCGAGACCATTCAACACATCATGCCTCCTCGTCGCTCAAGAGCACGTACTCCGTCTGTTCGCCGAGGGCATCTCCCTACTGCTGTGAAAGTTCAGGCAGCTCTCGGCCCCAGCATAGAGTTCCCCACAGGAAGCCGATGCCCCCGTCTCACGAACCACTTTGTGGGCTCCCAGGCGTTCCTGAGATGGTTGACTCAGGGAGCGAGATGGCCTCTATGGAGGTTGCCTCTAGACAACTCCATCCCCTGATGTAGGTCCGGTAGGGAAATCTTTTTGGGCTGTGATACCAAAAAAAGCAGCTTCCTCACTCCTTGAATCACCTAGCCGGTGCTCACAAATGCCATTTTCACAGCGCCCCCACATCAAACTCTTACAGACAATGTGGCACTATGGATGCAGAAACTTTACCTCCACACCCATGATTGTACAACATACACAACCCTGGCCGGTCGGTTCTGATGGGCCCCCTACCACGTACACGGAGCAAGGTAAGTGCTTTGAGTCTTTTCTCAGCACACATGCCTCAGGATGCAACTTTGTCTCCGGACGCATTGCTACCTTCTACCCTCCGCAGAACGTCAAAAGCGATCCTCCCCTTAGCGCCCCTCGTGCAGAGCTTGGACGCATGACTTACACTTTCTTCAGTTCGCCCCTCGCTTCTTCACGAAGGTTGCCTTGCACCGCTAAGGGAAGTGGGCATCCACATACTCAACTACCTCAACGACTGGCTAATCTTAGCTCACTCTTGAAAGGCACTATGCGCTCACATGGACCAGGTGCACAGGCACCTCAGCCATTTAGGGCTTCATGTCAACTGGGAAAAGAGTAAGCTCTCCCCAGTTCAGAGCATCTCTTTTCTCGGCATGGAGTTAGACTCAGTCTCAATGATAACGCGCCTCACAAACGAGCGCATGCAGTCAATGCTAAATTGCCTTTCATCATTCAAAATAAGCACCGTGGTCCCTATATAACAGTTCCAGAGGCTCATGGAATCCTCAGCCAAGGTCGCGCCGCTAGGGTTGATGCATATGAGACCGCTTCAGCACTGGCTTCAGACTCATGTCACGAGTTGGGTATGGTGCCACGGCACATATCATGTGGACTTCACCTCCCTCTGCCACCATTATTCAACCCTTGGACAGACCTTTCCTGCAAACAGGCATACAGCTGGACTACAGCAGGTGTCCAGACACATTTTGGTCACCACAGATGCCTCCAAACAGGGTTGGGGCGCTGTGTGCAACGGGCACGCAGCCGACGGCTCCTGGTCAGGCACACGGTTACTTTGGCACATCAACTGCCTAGAGTTGCTGGCTGTACTTCTTGCCCTGCTTAGGTTTGTCCCACTGATTTGAGGCAAGCGCGTCTTGATCCGTTCAGACAGAACCGTGGTGGTAGTGTACATAAATCGGCAAGGCGGCGTGTGCTCTCATCACATGTCACAAATCTCCTGCCATCTCCTCCTTTGGAGTCAGCACCGACTGAGGTCGCTGCATGTCACTCATATCCCGAGCAGCCTCAACACAGCAGCGGATGCGCTGTCACGACAGGCTTCACGCAGTGGAGAGTGGAGGCTCCACCCCCAGGTGGTTCAGCTGATCTGGGACCATTATGGACCAAGAGAACTCCCATTGCCCGCTCTGGTACTCCCTCAAGTCAGAGGCTCCTCTCAGATGCGCTGGCACACAGCTGGCCCCGGGGGCTGCACGATTACACATTTCCTCCAGTGAGCCTACTTGCACAGGTGCTGTGCAAGGTCAGGGAGGATGAGGAACAAGTCACTCTAGTGGCCCCCTACTGGCCCACTCGGACCTCATGCTCCTCGCGACAGCACCTCCCTGGCAAATTCCCCTGAGGAGAGACCTTCTTTCTCAGGGACGGGGCACCCTCTGGCATCCGCAGACAGACCTCTGGAACCTACATGTTTGGCCCCTGGGCGGGATGTGGAAGATCTTAGTGGTCTAACACCAGCTGTCGTAGAAATGATCAACCAATCCATAGCTCCCTCTACCAGGCAGCTTTATGCCCTAAAGTAGCGTCTGTTCACAAATTGGTGTTCTTCCCGATCTGAAGACCCGTAGAGGTGCGCAGTCGGGTCAGTGCTCTCATTCCTGAAGGAAAATCTGGAGGGGCGGCTGTCCCCTTCCACCTTAAAGGTGTATGTAGCCGCTATAGTGGCCCACCACAACGCAGTGGATGGTAAGTCTCTAGGAAAGCATGACTTGATTATTACGCCCCTCCTGATTGCACTCGCTTCCATCAAGAGGGTTGGAGACCTGCAAGTGTTCTCTGTCAGCGACACTTGCCTGGAGTTCAGTCCAGCAGATTCTCATGTCATTCTAAGACCTTGACCGGGCTATGTTCCCAATGTTCTTACGACCCCTTTCAGGGACCAGGTAGTGAACCTTTAAGCGAGCTGCCCCAGGAGGAGGCAGACCCAGCCTTATCATTGCTGTGTCCGATATGTGCTTTGAGTACCTATTTTGACTGCACACAGAGCCTTAGACTCTTTGTGCAGCTCTTTGTTTGCTTTGGCGGACAGCGGAAAGGGAACACCATCTCCTAATAGAGGCTCGCCCACTGGGTAGTCCACGCCATTGCATTGGCCTATCAGACCCAGGCCGCTGGCAACCTTTGCGAGATTCTACAATCTCCGGTTGAGTCGGTTTCGTCTCGTGTTTTGTCAGGTCCCAGCATGTAGAACTCGGTAACACTGGACATCTGAGCGGGTATACCGTTGTGCTAGTGCCTTTACCCTCCCCTGAGGCGAATACATGTGCTTTTACTCCCAGGTGAGCCCACAAACTCGCGCTACCTGGATGTTCTTCTTCCCCAGCCCTCTGGCTCGCGAATTCAGCGATTAGACCCACTACGGGTACTAATTGCTCTGTGCTGGAATACTTGCTCCATAGGTGCTGTTATCACAGTACCCCCTGTGATGTATTTTCTGCGGTACACTCCCCCTGGCAGCCGCACCCGCGTCTCCCTTGGGCAGTTCCCACTGCCCCTATCGCCGTGTTTGTGGAGCTCCTCTCTCATTAGGCAGGACCTACATAGAGAGAAAAAGAGTCATAGAGAGAAAAGAGTCTGCGGCTGGCGCAGCCTGCTCCCATGCTTGTCACGTCGCTTGTACCCACCCCCTCAAGGGAAAAACTTGGTTGGATACTGGGAACCTAGTAAAAACAATATGAAGTCTTAGTTGGGCATTGGGGGAGGTTACGTGCAGTCTGATGCCCATACTCCATTGGCACGCTATAGCTTGCTTGCACCAGCATCAGCAAATCACATAACACGGTTCGGTGTAGGTGGCGTTATTGAATGGGCCACTTGTGTCACTACAGTCGACACAACGTCGAGTGAGTGACAGAAGGGGAACGTCTAGGTTACTAGTGTAACCTCTGTTCCCTGATGGAGGGAATGAGACATTGTGTCCCTCTTGCCACAACACTGTACCAAGCCACTGTAATGGCCGAACCTTATTCTTGGCTCCCCAGTACAGAACCTGACTTAACAGATGCACAATCCCTGTCTTTTATACCCGTGTGTCCAGGGGCAGGACATGCAAATTCTGTGTACTTTTATTCTTATTAGAATGTCACGCTGTTAGCTTATCAACATGCTAACATGAAACACTATCAAAATCAATTGTGAATCGTGTCACCCATGCAAAGGGCTATTTTAGTGGCACACCGATTTACTGCTTATGTAGTGTGTTCCAATTCAGTCACTTATTAGGCCCTATGTAGTCAGTAGGCAATAAAGCAGCGCACTAGGTTTTGGAAAAGAGCTATAGAGTCAGAGAGAGGGAGCTTGAATAACAACTAAACACTCCAAGATGTTTGAACACTCTTCTGTAGACATAATATTCAGAGGTACATAGTTTCATAGCATGTAGCACACACACACACACACACACACACACACACACACACACACACACACACACACACTCACAGAGATTTGCCATCACACAAGGGAATCCCCTTTGAGACCTCAGCTTCATTATGATCTGGCTTACCTCAGCATAGACCCGAGAGTGAGCTCTTTGTTGGCTCTGACAGAGAACGAGAAAAGGAGAGAGAGTGATAGAGAAAGCTCACAAGCGTGTCAGTATTGAATAGTAAGGCCCATCCGGGAAACCTATCCCTTGTATTTTTCTCTCTCTCCTCTTTACCCCATTTTAAAGCCCCACTTCTGAATTACTGGAGCTGAAGCCTTTTTGTTTTTATTAATGAATGCCATGCTTTCACACGTCTGCTGACACATGTAATGCTCACATTCATCCATGTTCTGGACAGACAGAGCGAGCACACACACACACACACACACACACACACACACACACACACACACACACACACACACACACACACACACACACACACACACACACACACACACATGCCCCCTGTGTGGATGTGACCTCATAACCTTGTTGTCATGCAGTAGCCATCTGCCATCAGGATACAACAGGACTGAGGGTGAGTATAAGAGTTAGAAGGGACTGTCAAATGTCAGGCCCTCCCTCCATTCTTACTTCTGAAAAGCACTAATGACTTTTCCTTTCTCTTCTCTAGACTATACTTTTCATTAGGACAGTAATTACTGACCATACTCCATCACTACATGCTTTCTGCATTTGCCTTATTGTCAAATTAATGTTTCATGTATAAGAGTGGATAAAAGCATTTTTCAACTTCTGCAATAATTGTGTCGAGTGTCTAATTAATTAGTTTAAGATGTGTATTCAGCTAACCCAGAAGAGCAGTTAAAGGTACAGAAAAAAGCTCACTAAAAAAGAAACAATCTGTCAACATTTATTTTATCCCATGGCATTCTAAACCTATATTATTTTCTTTCTTCTGTGTAACACAAAAAGAGATGTTTTGTATTATTAGCGACAGATAACGGGACCTCTACCATAGCCCTCAAATCTCATTTGCATTTTTGCATACTCAAACATGGCTTTGGTGCCATTGATATCAAACCTGGTGTAACATGTTTCGATGACTATCAGAAAATGACTTACATTTCGGTCTGTTTACACAAAGCTATCAGATGTCTTCAAAAGACTTGGAATATAGCGCACAAGTCGTATTATTTGATTATTTTTATGATACCTTTACAGACGCTATTCTTTTTAAAAATAATTTCCTTCCAACTGCATTCAAAGTTGCACCAAAACTACAAACGCTCGAGAGCTTTTGGTCACTATGCTTTTGTTACATCTAGTATGTATGGGTGAACTACAGTGTTGGGTGTAATCTGAGTATAAAGTAATCAGTTATTGTAATCTAATTAATTTTAGTAAAAAAAGTAGTGTAACTCATTACATTTAAAATTCTTGTAATCATATTACAGTTGCTAACTTTTAATGAATTATTTTAGTAGATATACTGGATTATGCATATTTCTAAAATAATATTATTTATATAGAATACATTTAAAACATGAAAGTAAGTGCAGCGTAGTTCTAGCGGGAAGACTAGCAGCTCTACATCATCGCACTATTAGCTGGGTAATTCCCAGCCAGTCGCATGTAAGCCATTGCTTTATAAGTCTCCTCACAATCTATCACATTCCTGTTTCAGTGTGCTAACACGGCAACCTCCACCACCCCACCACCACCAGTTGAGTCCCATCCTGCATGGGGGTAGGCTCCTCGCCCCTGCCTTCTTTCTCCGGCAGGATATGACGGTTCTGAGTACAACTTCTTCGGACCGCCAGACACCAAAGAGAGACATTAGTTTTCTGTTTTATATTCATCAAATAAATCAAGTCTGCAAGACTTCCTGATGTAAATTATATTCATATGCACATCAGTTTGTATTTCTAAGACACCTAAAAGACATGTGGCCCCCTAAAGCCCAAAGTATACTTAGATCTGACAGGAACGCTAGGCATATGCTTACAAGATAATGCATAATGCAAATTAGGGGTGCTCAAGCCCTGAACGCACGTGACCTGATATTTCTAACCACGTTAATTCTGAACGTGCAGTATATGTGTGCGACTGGAATTATTTGCACTAATTACTGGGTCCACAAGTGGCGACACTAATAGTTTGCTAGAAGATGTAATCACTGCTAAACTAAAGGAGACGTAGATGGAAACAACAACAGTGTATTGCAAGTCAAGAGTGCATGTGTGAGGAGGTCAGGAGATATCCGCATTTGTATAACTCGAGTCTGAAGAACAGTAAAGACATCTTTATGGGTCTAAACTCCGTAGGAGAAAAAGTGTTATATCTCATAGCAGTTGTAGTGCGCATGCACCAACTGCCTGTGTATAAGCACACAGTCATATGAAGTATACTTTAAAAGGCTAGTGTTCGACTGTGCGCAGACGGTAAGCGTTCACGTCAAAACCGTAGTATACTTTGGGCTTTAAGTTGTCTGTAGCCAAGTTTCCGTCCACTTTTCAAAAGTGAAAATGTGTTTGTTTCCATTCAAATGGCCTTTTATCAATAAAAATGGTGTGCACGATGACGTCATGCCTAAAAAAAACACTTTGTCGCATAAATTTGATTTTATCACAAAATAAATCTGCCCTTAAGCTGTTTCCATACAGAACATGTGTATATCGATAATTGTGTACCTTTTGCATCCCAGATGTCCCTAATTTTCTTTTCCTCTGATGTTTTGGTCAAATGGAAAGAGCATTGAGGAAATTCATTGAAATTAGCCAGCTTACTGTCTTTTTAATTTAATAAATAAATGCAATCAGAAGACGAGGAATTGCAATCAAATGGGAGCAGTTACCATTCTAATAGGACTGATGTTGTGCCTATCGCAGGTTGCCACCGGTTCCGACCCAAAAGCGAATCATCATTGCCCTGTTCAAGCTGGCAACCTGCATCAAGTAGTGGGGGAAACTTTCTGTCTCAGTATAAGCACCATCATTCGATGTGTATATGCTGTGTGCACAGCTATTAAAGAAACACTGATGCAGTGTAATATCAGGGTTTACATATGATACATTCCTGATATTCAATAGGCTATTTTGAGCAATCATCTAATCTAAAGCATTGCCATCACAACTGCATTTTGTCCCGCATATTTCTCCAGCAACTTTTAAGGATCAACTGAATTTTGTAATCTAAAATTTATTTTAGCATCATAATGCAATTAACATTTTCTGAAGAAGCTCAACAAATGTGATTTTATTTTAAGTTTTAAGATGTTCAAAAGCTCGTATTCTGAAATTGAACTCGGCATTGGACAAATAGTTCTGATAGTTTATAGCCTTGAAAGAAGTTTTGATGTTTTGAATGTCATTCAGCCCACTTTTTTCATCTAGAGAACAGGGTAAGGCTAATTTAAGTTCATGTAAAGTAAAGGCTAGGCCTAACAATATTGTAATGATTTTGTGAGGGTAGCAGGACAAGGCAGACAGGGGTGTGGATCCAAATGCGGCTTTTATTGCTGAGAACATAAAAGAAACCAAACACTGGAACAAATCAAAATCCACGATGGGAAAAAAGGGTAAACCAAATACTGAAGAATACGGAGGGTGGAGAACAACAGGGTAACCTCGGAACGGACAGACGGATAACAGGGTAACCTCGGAACGGACAGACGGAGAACAGGGTAACCACGAGCGGGTAGACAGACTGGCAGGGAACACGAACAGAAGCAACAAGCATAGGCTTAGTGTGAACACGGAACGTCAACGCACGACAAGGGGAAGGGAAAACAGCCGGGTTTAAATAACGAGACACGGTAATAACAAAATGACGGACAGGTGCGGACAATAACACAGTGACGGGGCGGAAAAGACGGGAAGAAGGGAAGTGTAGTTTTTCACAGAGACAGTGAAACACGGGCGCACAACAAGGAATACATGACAGGAAGCGTGAGCGGTGAGACAGAAAACACGGAGCGGACAACAAGGGAGCGTGACATGGACGTGACTAGTGACGGGTGAAACAGAAAACACGGGGCAGACGATGCGAAACACGGTGCAGACGATGCAAAACCGTGACATAATCCCCCCTCAAAAAGACCGGATTCCAGACGGTCTTAAAAGAAAAACAAGAAACAAAAAGAAGGAATGAAGAACCCAGGAGAGAGGGGGTAGATTGGGGGGAAAACAGACAGACCAGGAGGAGAACAAGGGGCGCAAAGACAGTTCACGGGGGTGCAAGGGGTGCTGAGACAGGCCAAGGGGGCGATTAGGCAGTCCACGGGAGGCAGGCAGACCAGGGAGGCCGAGAGGGTAGACAGGCAGACCAGGGAAGCCGAGAGGGCAGGCAAGCAGTCTATGGGGGTGTGCGAAGGGGACCGGGTCCGGTGGCCTGGGGGGCGTCAACCGGGCAGGGGCAGGTTCAGGAGACCAGGGAGGTGGCCACAAGGCAAAGACCGGTTCAGGAGGTCTGGGGGGTGTCCGCTGGGTAGGGACAGGTTTAGGAGGCCAGGGAGGCAGCCACAAGGCAAAGACCGGTTCAGGAGGTCTGGGAGGCGGCCACAGGACAGGGATGGGTTTAGGTGGTCTAGGTGGCGGCCACTGGGCAAGGGCCGGTTCGGGGGCCTGGGAGGAGGAGTGGCCACTGGGGAAGCTGGCGGAGCCAAGGTGGACTTCTGAGGCGGAGCAGTCGTGGCCTTGGGTGGCGGCGCCGAAGGAGGCGTAGGCAAGGACGCCGGAGCCCCTGGGGGCTTAGCAGAGACAGGCAGAGCCTTGGCAGACTCAGGCGGTAGGGCCTTGGGTGGGTCAGGAGGCGGAACAGTGTTGGGCGGAGCCAAGGGAGGTGATGGCGTAGAAGGCTCAGAAGGCGGAGCTGGGGGAGCCACTGGAGGCGGAGCCGGGGGGGCTCAGGAGGTGGAGCTTAAGGAGACTCCGGAGGCGGAACCGAGGGAGGTTCAGGAGGCGGAGCCGAAGGTGGCGAGGGCGAAGAAGGCTCTGAAGGCAGAGCCAAGGGAAGTTCAGGAGGCGCAGCAAAGGGTACCTCAGGAGGCGGAGCCGAGGAAGGCCTAGGAGACAGGGTTGAGGAAGGCAGAGCCGAGGATGGCTCGGGAGGCCCAGGAGGCAGAGCCATGGGAGGCTCTGGAGGCTGAGCCGAGGAAGGCTCAGGAGGCAGGGCCGAGGAAGGTGGCGCCGTAGGAGGCTTAAGAGGCAGAGACCTGGAGGGCTCTGGAGGTGGAGCCGAGGGAGGTGGCGCCGTAGGAGGTTTCAGAGGCGGAGACCTGGAAGGCTCTGGAGTCTCTGGGAGCAGAGCCGTAGGAGGCTCGGGAGGCGGAGCCGTAGGAGGCTCGGGAGTCTCTGGGAGCAGAGCCGAAGGAGACTCAGAAGGCGGAGCCCTGGGTGGCTCGAGAGGCGGAGCCTTGGAAGGCTCGAGAGGCGGAGCCCTGGGAGGCTCGGGAGGAGGAGCCCTGGAAGACTCAAGGGGCGGAGCCCTGGGAGGCTCGGGAGACTTGAGAGGCAGAGCCCTGGGAGGCTCGGGAGGAGGAGCCCTGGAAGACTCGAGAGACTGGAGAGGCGGAGCCCTAGGAGGCTCGAGAGACTTGAGAGGCAGAGCCCTGGAAGGCTCGGGAGGAGAAGCCCTGGAAGGCTCGAGAGACTTGAGAGGCGGAGCCCTGGAAGGCTCGGGAGGAGGAGCCCTGGGAGGCTCGAGAGACTTGAGAGGCGGAGCCCTAGGAGGCTTGGTTTTTCACAGAGACAGTGAAACACGGGCGGACAACAAGGAAGACATGACAGGAAGCGTGAGCGGTGAGACAGAAAACACGGAGCGGACAACAAGGGAGCGTGACATGGACGTGACTAGTGACGGGTGAAACAGAAAACACGGGGCAGACGACGCGAAACACGGTGCAGACGACGCGAAACACGGTGCAGACGACGCAAAACCGTGACAAATATTTTTTTTTATTTGGTAATTAATTATTTGATTTAATGTTTTTTTTCATGTGGTAATTTATTTAATTTAATACATTAACAATACATTTTGACGGCATTTTTTAAAAAGTATAAACAATAATTGTATAGTACTGGGATATATAGTGTTAAAAAAATGCACACTGATGGTTTTCTCTGAGTATTGTGTATTTCTTTTTCATTTAAAACATCTTTGTGCACAGAAATAATGTTTTTTGTTTGTTTTTTTTTTGGTATTCCATGACGGCAGTATTTTATTTTGAATGGTGTGTATAACCAACGTATAACTTAACTTTATAACTTAAAATAAACTGATGGCTAACACAATAAAATTGATTGCAAAGCATGGCCAATAATTTGTTCTCCGTGCACTTGTTGATGAGCATGATACGAGCTATTTGTGTTGGCACTGCTGTAGTGTCATGTTTGCAAAATCAATCCATAATCACGTACAATAAATTGACTTTTAAGGACTGTGTCGTCATGATTAACACAGGCTAACGATTGGAGTAAATTATGTCATGTTACACAACATTTTTGAGTTAATGCCAATTCTCTCAATAAAAAGTGTTTCCAAACCAGATTTTCGCGACATTTCAAGTATCGACGTAGAGTTTATGCGCTAGAGTTAAACGGAAAAACCCTCGCGCGCGTGCTGCAAGACAATTCCCCAAAGTCTCCCGCTCTCATCTGCTGCTTTTGCTCGCTCAAACACTTTTGTTTTTGACAGTCATAGGGTGTGCTTTGCTCTTTTGATTGTAAACTAAAATGTCATTTTCTACTTACCCTTTTCCGGAAGTCTGTTTTTTTATATATATATATTTTTTTTATTCTTGTATGAATGTCAACAGAAAGGCAGTGATACCTGAAAGATTTACAAACAAAGACTGAGATTATAATTCAATTTACACATCACATTCTCCACAACATACCAAACAATAAATGACAAAAAATAAGTAAAATAAACTAAAATAAAGTAGGGGAGTAGGAGTTTTGTACATTACAAAACCAATCCTTCAACAAAGAATACACATATTTTGCTCTGGGACGTTTCAAGCCAGTCAATGTCTCTAAATACATTGAAAATTCCTCTTTAAAAGCAAGTAATCAGGGAGGAATTTAGAAAACATTACATTTGTGTATGTACAATTTCAACAAAAGCAATAAATAATTAATAACACAAGATACATTTTTATCCTTAATTAATAAACCAAATGTAACAATTTCCCATGAAATCAACAGTCTTACAGGTATTTTTATTCATCCAGCTAAATGCATCCTTCAAGAATGAATACACCAAATTACAGTGAAAAACAAGTGTTCAGCTGTTTCTATCTCTGACTTGTATATTTGACAGAGATTTGAATCCCAACATTAAATCTTATTCTTAAAAATTCTTTAGTTGTATAAATATGATTCATAATTTTAAAGTGCACCTCTTTACATTAAGGGGCAACGGGAAATGAAAAGAAATTGGTAATTTCACCCATTAAGATCTCTTTACAGGACCTGGAAAACATTGTTGTAGTAAACCATCTCTCAAAAATCTGTTAGAGCATTTTTTATCTGCTAAATTGACATTTTCTATCTAATATTTGAATTGTTCCTTAACTAATTTAATCATCGACTATGGGAAACTTTTAATAATTTGATCATACTCAGGTGAGCAACTTATATTGTGTTTAACACAAAAATGAAGTTATCCATAACGTGCCACTGACCATATGCCTTTTTGCCATCACTCATCAATAAACAAAGATTTTCTGCTCACTGTTATACATCTGTTATTCCAGATTGACATGTTATGTGGGCTAAAATTATGTTTGAAAATCAATTTCCAATATAATAGTACTTGTTGGTGAAAAGCAGAAAGTTTTACAGTGAGTTTAGAAATGTCAAGTCACACTGTAAAAGAAAACTCATGCCACCACTTTATAAATACAGCTGAAGGAATCTCAAACCAGAATGAGGATTCATTATTAAACAACTATTGTAAACATTTATGTTTGATAGGCCCATTCATAACGTCAAAGTCAATCTTCGTCTTCATAAACTTTTACGTATATAGGCCTAATGACTTGTCCTTTTCCATATAAAATCTAAATTCAATTTAGTTCTAATTAATTTATTTATTTTATCTTTTTAGCAGAAGCTGGTAGTGAGAAAGACAGATAAATGAATCTGGAAAGACTCTCTACTTTCGTCAATAGAATTCTTTAGAAAATCGTCTCTCTGCAGCAAGTATTCATAATTAATTTACTTTTCTCTAAATATTTATCAAAATGACAATTTTCTAAATTATCCACCGATATCCAGATACCTAAATATTTAACGTCGTTTTTAACTGGGATATTATACAATGTTACTCACATTTTGAGAAATTATGCTTTTGAGAAAATCTTAATAAACTGAAGTGCTAGGAGTATTTGCTGTTCATTTATTTTTTAATAGTATTGTCTAATGACTGGCAAAATGACTGACAATAAATTGATTCCCTTCTAAATGAACGCTAGATATGCTGCCCATTTCCGGAAGTCTGTTGTGATTGGATGCCTGTTATGAGAGGCTTCACCAACGGACCCGCTGCATGTGAGTCACTGTTTGAGCGAGCAAAAAGCAGCAGATGAGATTAGATAGAGCAGGAGACTTTGGGGAATTGTCTTGTGCGTGCTGTCAGGCATGTCCTCGCGTGCGTGATCTTCCCGTTTCCTCGTGCGGCAATGAACTACTGGCCACAAGTGTCAATAATGCGCGCGAATACTTCTTTTTTCCTCGCGTGGTTTCAATCTATTGCGTGTGCGAGCGTCAAAAACATGCGCGGATTAATGGCGTTGAAATGCCTTAATAGAAATGTAGTTGTTGTAAGGAAGAATGTGTGCTGCTGAGAGTAAGACTTGACTGCAACAATGAACAAGGTGGAAATACATAGGCTACATTATTTTGAAAAGTTTTCTATGATACATTTTTTAGAAAGTAAAGTAATTAGTAATGTCATTACTCTTCCGATGAATTACAAAGTAATTAGTTGTAGTGGATTACATTTTTTGGGTAATTTACCCAACACTGGTGAACTATTCTTTTAAGTTTTGACTTCTACAGTGGTATTGAACACCTGTAGTTATTAGGAAGTTGCAGATATTGTATGTTCAAGATCTCAAATGTATTTAAAACAGAAGGCAGAGTCTCTGATAGGCTGACAGTACAAGGCCTAAACCAGAATTTCATAAAATAAAGATTTCAAACAGCACAAAATGGTTTGGAAGAGAAGAGTTACGCAACACAGCCGGTGTGCCAGTAATACAGTTAATAAATAACTGTACGTCCTTCCCGTAACACATTGAGTTGTTGAAATTTGTATGATTCATAATGTGGAAACAGAGTGTTTGTAATGAAAAAATTACTTTTGATATATTTTAATTAAATCCCATTAAACCCATCGCTTTTTCCTGTGTGGAAAAGTCTGCTGACAGTAGTTAATTAGCTTGTTTAAGCACAGCATGCTAGTATAATGCATTTTGCTAAGTCATCATCCCACTTTTTTTTCTGTAATTAGGCGTGACAGCACGAGAGGTGCGACGTGCGTGGCGGGAAGTGCGAGCGCTATGGAGACAGGGACGTGTATGTGAGGAGAACAAGCATGTGGGAACCGGGGAGGGTTTTTAAACAGGCACAGAGCGATTACCTTACTGAGTACATACTCCCATACCATGCATTATATTTCCTCCTCCAAGCATAACCCCCACCGCCTACCTAATCTTCATGAACCCCTCTCTCCTCTCATCCTTCCTTCATCCCTCCCTCCATCGTACCCATACTCCTCCCGCTCTGAAAAAAACTAATTTCCTCCTCCACCCTCAAGCAACGTATGCTGCGCTAATTGCGTGAAGTTGGAGTGGTACTTTAGTATGTGTTTGTGCACAAAATGCATTATATTTTCTGTGTTGCTAATGTGTGTGTTTGTGTGTCTGCATATAGGCATAGTTCCAGGGCTTCCTGTGCCACCTGGGCATCTTAAAGTCTGCCAGTCTGTCAGTACAGGAGACCCAGCTGGACCGAGGGCTGTAAGTGTGTGTGTTGGTGGAATAAGTAATGAATATTTAGTGCCAAGAGCATTAGCCGTCTTGAGCTTTATACCCACCCAAGAGCCCCGGGGTGCTCAACCTTGAGCTTGTTGCCTCGGCCTCCAGTTGTTCATGTGGAAATATATTTGTGCGCATGTAGAGACTCGTTTTGTTATAACAAATGTTTATATGTGTGAGCATGTGAGAGAGAATTCTTGTGCATCTTTTCTCAAATACTTGAGATTATCTAAAGACACATTCCTATTCATTAGTGTCACGTGCTTATTAAGCTACTTGGTGTGGTAACTGTGAAAGGTGTGAAGGTGCACTACAAACAGGGCTGGACTGGGAAGAGAAATTGGCCCAGGATTTTACAAAGCAACCGGCCCAAAAGTTGAGCCAAAAGGCACTGGCCTTTTCTGCAAATCACGGTGCCATTTTGTGGTCCATTCTGCATAACACGGTGGCTCCATTTTAGCTTATATTGGCCCATTTCGCGACCGGCCCACCGGCCCACTCCCGCTGGCCAGTCCGCCCCTGATCGGCCCCAAAGTGCGTCGGCCCACTGGGAAAATGTCCGGTATGCCAGATTACCAGTCCAGCCCTGACTACAAACAAACTATATAATTCCAGACTCGCCACCAGCCGAATTCTAGAGTTCTCAGTGTCTGACATGCAACACCCAACTAGAACTCTAGTTTCAGAATGAAATACGTCAGCCTATGTTTACTGCATGCTGCACAGTATATTTTTTATATTGCCCCTTTCAAAAATTGAGAGCACATGTAAATAACCCGACATTTATTTAAAGTGTGTGTTTACATCTGGAAGAGACACTGTGTTTTGTATTCATCTGCAGGGTTGGGAGGGTTACTTTTGAAATGTATTCCACTACAGATTACAGAACACATGCTGCAAAATATAATTTGTAATGTATTCCATTAGATTACTCAAGGTCAGTGTGAAGAAGTCAATGGAAAGGAGGAGGCGAGAACCGGCTTGATAATATAAATAATAGTTTAATTTCAAACTCAAACAAAAGACAAACACACACATGACGGACATGTCCATAAACTATCTCTCTCTCCCACACCACCGTCTGTCATCGGCCTTTATCCCTCTCAGAGGCTTGATTAGCCTGATAAGGGGCCGAGTGTGTATGATCACGACCCGGCCCCGCCCTCTTTCCCTGGGGAGGGGCGTGCCTCTTGCCCCGTCTGCCAGCAGGTCATCCCCGTCTACCTGGATGAGGGAGAGGACAAGTGGAGGGAAACTGAAATAATTAAATAGGGGTGTACTTCCTGTAACAGTGTAGTACCCCCCCAAAAAAAACACTGTCAAATTTAAATGAGAGGGAAAACGCCAAAGTGGAGCGACAGTGAGAGAGAGGAGAGAGAGAGATAAAAAAAACGCTTACTCGCCAGTTCTCCGATACGCCGTAGCTTGTTCCTCGGCCACTCCTCCACCCTCTAACGAACGACAGCCGTGCCTCTCCGGGCGGATCGGAGGCAGACCTCCAGCCCCTGGCGGACGGAACGCCCCGCCGCGTTCTCGGGGAACAGAAGGGGTCTCCCCCACCCCTGGCAGTGGTTCTCCCGCTCCAGGCGGTCGGCAGCGAGCCCCTCCCCATTCGCGGTCGGCGGTCTCAGACCATGGCGCGTTTCAGCGGCTGGTAGGGGACTCCTCTGCCTCTGGCAGCAGCACTGACGGCTCCAGGCGGTCGGTTAGGAGCCCCTTCTCCACTCGTGGTCGTCGGCCGTCGTCCTCTTCCAGGCGGCCGGGCTCCTTGTCCCCCGGCAGATGGCCGCGGCTGCTCCGTAGGGGTGGACGGTAGTGGCGAGAACACTACTACGGCGTATCCCTCCTCCTTCCTGGGTATCGGCACCAGTGTAAAGAGATTCAATGGAAAGGAGGAGGCGAGAACCGGCTTGATAATATAAATAATAGTTTTACAAACACACACATGACGGACATGTCCATAAACTATCTCTCTCTCCCACACCACCGTCTGTCATCGGCCTTTATCCCTCTCGGAGGCTTGATTAGCCTGATAAGGGACTGGGTGTGTATGATCACGACCCGGGCCCGCCCTCCACCCTGCCACAGTCAGTAATGTAATCTAAATACTTTGGATTACTTCTTCAGCACTGGTGGATTTTTTTCCACTTGTTTTGATTATAAAAACTCTGCCAGTGCAGTAAGACAAAATACCCATTCATAAAAACCTTAATATCTTATGCAGTTTTGTTTCTACAACAAGATCAATCAAATAAAAAACATTTTAAGGATTTTTTGATATTTTTACAGGAAAACAATACAAAAATTACTATAAATTTTTGCCCTAATATCAAAGATCTTATTGGAAAAAAAGCAATTATGATCTAACGTGAATTTTCTTCACGAAGGTGATTCAGATGAATTTACCGCAATGCTGTTTAAAGGTGATCTAAAGTGAATCTTCTTAGCATTTTAGGCCATGTTGTTCATAACAGTTGTCTTTTGAGGGCACTATTTTGCTACTGTTGTTTTTAGCAACCGCTATGCTGTTCAAGGTGAATTTACCGCTATGCTGTTTAAAGGTGATCTAACTTGAATTTTCTTGATAAAAAATATGATCATGTCTGGTAACGTGCATGTAAAATGGCTAGAAATAGCATTTTAGCTTAGCATAAAGCTGACAATTTACACAAGGTTTATTTCTATTTCTTCTGCTCCAAACTTACTTATAACTTCTCTGTCTGCTCGTATGAATGTAACACATCATAGGAAAGTGTTTCACTGCTGTTCAAATGCATTTTGGATCACATCATTTATTTGTATAAATGTTTTCCATCTGAAAGGACTAAATATTAAATGAAACAAATGACAATAAAATGCAAAGTAATCTCTTCAGCAATCAAAATACATTTTTAATGTAACTGTATTCTAATTACCAATAATTTAAATTGTACAGTTATTTATATTTTGTATTTTAAATGCATAATCCAGTTACATGTATTCTGTTAGTCCCTAACCCTGCTCATCTGCAATACGTGTATAAAAGACGTATGTCAGTAAGTGTGTCTTGGGTGTCATTAAGACATTCAGCCGATATCTTTGAGATGTTTATGATTTAGAATGTTAGTAAATCTGATCTTTATAAAGGGATATTCTGGGTTCAATACAAGTGAAGCTCAATCGACATAATTTTGTGGCATACTATTGATCAATCAAGATTGCAGTCACTTACAGTGGAAGTGAATGGGGGCCAATTTTTGAACCTTGACATACTAACCTATAGCCACAAGACATAAACAATATGCATGTAAACAGGATTTTAGTGTAATAATATCACTTCCTAACCTTTTCTGTGTAAAGTTATAACCAATTTTACAACTTTGTTGCCATGACAATGTAATGTCAACAAAATCTAAAACGACTGTAAAATTTTTGTTTTAAAAACATTTTTAGCTGAAATAACAGAAAAAAGTGCTTTTATAAAATTCTTCAAATTTCTGCATTTAAACCCACAAAAAATTGGCCCCCATTCACTTTCATTGTAAGTGCCTCACTGTAACCTCAATTATTGAATTATTTTATTTTTTTTAAAGAAAATGAGGGACGAGTGAAAATAATTTTTTGTGCTAATTAACATTATGCCTCAAATGCTGTCAACTGAGCTTAATTTGTATTGAACCCGGAATTTTCCTTTAAGATGTTCAGCGGATGCTAAAGGTGCTGTAAGTGCTGTGGAAAGGTATACAAAATTTTTTCCTACTCCCTGAAAGGTATAAAATAAGTGTTCTGTGATATCTCACTGTTCTCTGTGAAGACTGTAGACTCTGTAAACAGCAAACTAAAAAGTGTCCACCAGCCATGGACAATGGCGCTTTCGACCTGTCAAATCTTTTTGCACATTCTCATAGTATGAATTATTGAGGCATAATGCATTTTTAGGCCATGTTGTTCATAACAGTTGTCTTTTGAGGGCACTATTTTGCTACTGTTGTTTTTAGCAACCGCTATGCTGTTGTAGGACTGTATTCGTGTATATGCGCTGATGCTAGTAATCTGGAGACATGATCTCCACAGAGACTGATTAGTAAACCCACCAAATGATATTAGGCTAAAATGAATCCAACCGCAATCCCTGTAATGTGTAATAAAGTGAATGGACTGTAATGCTATTATAAGACCAGACCATGATATCAGCGATCTTGGACACACAATTACTCTGTGCTCATACACACTTCAAAACATAATAGGCTGTCCATGCTCACACAGAATTTTCTTTAATTGAGAACAATATAAATATAGCGAGTAATAATTCTGAGTTATGGCACTGGAAACTGAGGACTGTGTGAGGTGACGTTATGCCATACATGTGCGGTAAAGATTAAACCAAAGCATTAAACCACTAAAAGAGGCCCATATGACCTTTTGTCGGGCTGTAATAGACCACAATGTTTCCATAATATTAGCGAGACCAGAATAGTTTGGCTCATAAAGGCAAGACTAAGTCTGCAAATATATGAAACTTGTTAGTCATAAATATTGGCTACTTTTGCATAGAAGAGTTGTGTAAATGTGAGGATTGAAAATAACTCTGATTCCGCTTGCGGTCTCTTTAAGACAGCGGGATGTGATTGTTAGGAAACAGAATCATTGCCTTAATGACACATATCACTATGTCCCTGCAATGTACTGTCACCACAGCCCTCTCTCACACACACTCTCTCACATGCATTTAATTAACAACCTAATGAATAATTCATAGTTTAGCCTCAGGGCAGTAGATAATTATAATGGTAAGGGTTATTCTGTTTATTTTGCCTTTTATTGTGTTAAGATGTCAATTCCTCTCTCTGCATTTTGTGCACATTTGAGGAAGAAAAGTCATGCTCTGTTTTTAACCCCAGAAGAGAAGGATAGGGACCTCTAGGGTAAAAAGAAAAGACTGAAAGGTGTTGATTTGCCTTTTTTCCGAATGCAACTGCAATCATGAAAAAGAGAAGATCATCTAAGCACAGGTTTAACCGTTCGTAATTAGTGTCAGTCCCTTTAACACAGAGATTAGTCAGAGGTTTTTTATTCCTCATCTCAGAGGAATTCTGTTTAAGATTACGTCATTGCCACAGACTATTTTGTTTAAATAAACGCTTCCATTTTATCGTCCATCGTTTAGCGTATTTATCCTGTCAATGGACCTCATTCATGAAATGCAAACAGACCAAATTTATATGGAATTCTTTCAAAACCATATTTGATTTGCTTGTTGTATTTCATGAATACCCAATGTTTCCATTTCTAAGTTGATGCTTACATTGATATCTTACTCAATATTCTCTCTCAACATTAGCATGAAAACACCCAGTGGTTCTACTGTACAGTTTGTTATTCCTTGCCTGATTGGTTGGTTAATTAATATCTTGAGGAGTAATGGCTAGATAAATCATTCTGATTGGCTTACATAAAGCATAGACAGGTCACTGATTGGTTGATAAATCTGTCTGTTTGTGCCAGACATATTTCATGTGTGTATTACGTGTCCATTAGGGCGTCCCAGCAGGGATCAAGTCAATGAAAGACGATGGGTGATGCTGGTCATTGGCTTTTAACAGGCAATCAATATGTGATTGATGACTTAAGTAGATGTTATGACTCCATGAGTGACCTTAGAGACCTTCGAGGAACTATGAGAGCCGGTAAAAAAAAAAATCGTCCTCTTAACCACGACCAGCAATTGATTAGTGGTTTTACGTCTGCTGATCAATGGAGCAGCACTGCTCTATTACTAATTTATACTAGACGTCAATCACACTTGATCTAAAGGCTGATGGGGGAGCAGGAGGGGAGCTTTCCTGTCCATGAGGCCTTGTGGCCGGAGTGGGAGCGGAGAGTGACAGGCATGCATGTTGTAGCCGTCAGGCTTGTCCAAGCTAAACATGTCGGACACAGAGCCATCCACCTACACACATATAGTGCCACTTAATGATAACATTCCACCAATCAGCATGTCAACGAGCTCTATTGCCACCCAGCAGTCTTTAACATGTCTGGGCCTGACCGCAACCTACGCAGTTGTCTGTCAAGAACTGAGGCCCCGCCTCCCTTCACCCACTGCTTATAGAGTGGAGAAACACAGGGAGAAGTGTGGCGCTATGCAGGGGGGTGTATGTTTGCACAGAGTTGCCCACTGCAACAGGGCCTGATGCATGCTGGGAGAACGTGGGTGTGGGAATGTCAGACAGACACGTGTCTGGCAGGATAGACAGAAAGCGAGATGTTCAAAGGGAAAAAAGGGAGACAGAGAAATAGAAGAGAAGCATGTTATGGCTTGAAGTGAATTCAGGCTTACGTGGTATTTATTTAAAGCAAGAAAGCAGAAATATGAAGCATAACCCTATTGAAAGACACCTGCTTTAACTAGCTTATGGTGGTTAGCTGGTGTCCCAGGCTGACCAAACTGGTTTTGGGGACATGTTTGGTCAGGCCATGCTGGGACACCAGCTGACCAACCAGCTAAACCAGCTTGGCCAGGATGGGAAATCAACTGAAGACCAGCTTGGACAGGCTGGGAGACCAGCTATGCCCTTTAAACTGGTTTAAACTGTTTTTCTTTTCTTTTCAGCAGGGAACTGAGATTAAATGAGGTACGATACTACTTTT
This sequence comes from Xyrauchen texanus, assembly GCF_025860055.1. Taxonomy (NCBI): domain Eukaryota; kingdom Metazoa; phylum Chordata; class Actinopteri; order Cypriniformes; family Catostomidae; genus Xyrauchen; species Xyrauchen texanus. Next base: position 18,458,090 of record NC_068276.1, read on the forward strand.
GAGAAACTGAGGTGTTACAGCAGCAGAGACATAGATACCACAAAGCAGAACAATAGCAATACAGAAAATGCAACATAATACAATAATAAACATGAAAAAAGACAAAAAATATGACTATATAGTGTTGTCTGTTACTATAGACTGTACTTTACTGTTACTGTAGACTGCGTAATCTTTGTATAGAGAACAACGGAACTGCAACTCTGTACATATTTTAAATGGGTAATTCCTACAATTCAGTGACATTCCGGCTTTGAAACTTTTGAAAATAAAACATTCAAGTTTCTTCATGTTTTATTACTACAGGGACATTTTAAAGATTGTATTAATCATACTGGTTAAGATAAATTTCTAAAACATTCAGATGTCCGTCCAGTTAAATGGGTAGCATCAGGGTTAACACAAACAGGGTGGGCATTCATTGGATAAATTAGCCACTACATGGTCTGTGATTGATATCTAGGAAACATATTTGTAAACTAATATTTATGATTTTATTTCTGTTAACATTAATGCCGTATATTGATTTTTTTTAAAATTATATTAATTTCCCATGTATCTTCCCATATTAGGGTGGACATGTTATGCTTGACCACATAAGACTGCACCATAATATAAATGATAACATGAATAAAACAATAGAGTTATAAACTTCAAATAATGCAGAATGGCTGATATCCACCGCCAGTATTTGTGATGTTATTTCCTAACATATATCTTCAATGAAATGTCATGGTATCATGACATAACTGTGTGTGTAATAAATCAAGGTACACATAAAAAACATCCACTATCAGTGATACAATTACACATTTACCACAAATGAATACATGTTAGTCAGAGAATGTAACACTAATCTCTTAACTGTATGTGGGGAAAAAACAGAAATCCAATGATTTAGCATTTATATTAAGATTATTGATGTGCAGTTTTTGGGACATCAGGAATGGAAACAGTGCAATAGAAAATGAAACATTTAAACCCAAAGAAGTGTGTAACATTATAAAAAGTCCTTATTCTTTTTAACATGCCTATCAAAATTGTAATTGGGTGAAATTAAACATTATAAATACCACACACACACACACTTGTAATTGGGACTTAAATGACAGAATTATTGGAAAGGCCCATATTTACAGGCGTTCCTGCCTAGATGCTGCTTTACATTGTAAAACTGCTCGGACAGATGCAAACGCATTCAGTGTGAACGTCACCTACTAAACCTAAAATTTAAAAAAAACGCTTTAATACAATGACCAGGAAGAAGATAGAAAGGGAGAGAAAAGTCTTAACATGAAAATATTGTATTTCTCATTAGATCAGTGTCGTTGTATTGTCAGTAAATAGTGATTATCATAAGGGAAATGTAAGAAAGTCATGTTAAGTGTTTTAACTAAACCTATACAAATGTACTTTTATTTAGAATTAAATGCAGTAATGCAGATTTTCTTACCTCTCTTTCTCTTACTCTCTCTCTCAGAACAAGCTGTAACATATGCAATAAAATGTAATGGTATGTCACGAAGAGGTGCATTTACTATTGTTTTAAAATCCTAATTGTTGGAAACAATTTACATGCACTCGAATACTATATGCTTCTGACAGAAAACACGACAGAAGACGTTCACTGATTGTCACTGATTTTCCCCATTCGCTTCTGTCAAGTGTAGCGTCCATGTAATCAACATCCAATTTCTCACACAACTCACGCAAAAGGTGTGTGCTTTTCAGGTCCATTTCTCTCGTTTTGTGAAACATTCTCAACAGTTTGGGTGTGTGACGCTAAAATACGGGACAAATGGCATCGTTTATGAATTTCATACGGAATGGAATTTTTTCCCTTAATTATGGTACGTTTGGCTTATTACATTAATTAATTTTACCTGATACTGCTTCAGCGTGAGGGTGACTCTCTCTCTCTCCACTCACTGTCATAAACAACCCTGACTTCACCATTGACTAAAACCTTTATGCTTCTATGGGACCTGCTTCTCCTCTGCAAATCCCACTAATCCACTGCCAAGTATTAATATTGTTCAAAAGACAGATAATAGAGGATTTCCTCTCCCTTCCTAATTCTTGTGTTCTGGGCTGGTCATAATGGCACTGTTTAGGTGTTTTCAGCCACCTGCATATGTCCAGCATCATATAGGGCTATAAATATTATATACTAGGGCTGCACAATTAATCAAATAAATTATCGTGTTTACAATTACAGCTGCCATAATTAACTATTAATTAATTGTGAAAATCGACAATTATAGCAGTCTATGTAGGACTACTCAACCTTTTTTAAGTTAATTTTGTTTTATTTAATCTCTTTCTCTCCCCTCCCCTCCCCCTCATCCTGTTCCCAGGAGGTGGGGAAAAACATCCGCCAGCGGGACAGGCCAAAATGGCAATATTTCCCCTCCATTTACATTTACTTTTATTCATTTGGCAGACGCTTTTATCCAAAGCGACTTACAAAAGAGGAATCCATTATAAGTGAATCATCTTAAGGAGACAGTGGTACGGAAAGTGCCATACTACAAAGTTTCACTAGCATCAGAATAGTAGTATTCAAGACAGATTAAAGTGTTTTATTTTTTAGTGACTGGTTAAATGCTCATGGAAAAGATTTTTAGATTTTAGTCATCTTATGAAGACAGAAAGTGAGTCAGCATCACAGATGAAGTTGAGAAAGACATTCCTCCAATGTGGTATGATGAAACCGAAAGTCCAGGAAAGTGTTTTGGTGCATCTTTGTGTTTGTACAATAAGGTGCCGTTCCTTTGCCGACCACAGGATTCTGGTGGGAACGTAGCTCTGCAGAAATGATTTTAGGTATGCTGGAGCTGACCCAGTGACTGTTCTGTATGACATCATCAGAGCCTTGAATTTGATATGTGCATCAACCTGCAGCCAGTGAAGAGAGACAAGGAGTGGTGTAACATGCGCCCCTTTGGTTCATTAAAGACCAGACGTGCTGCTGCATTCTGGATAATTTGCATGGGTCTAATTGCGCATGCAGGGAGGCCTGCATTGAGAGCTTTACAGTAGTCCAGTCTAGTTATGACAAGTGACTGAACAAGTGAACATGTTTGGCATGTTTAGAATGTTTAGAGAGGAAGGGTCTTGCGTATATTGTTGATATTGTAGAATATAAATCTACATGATCAAGCTGTCTTTGTGATGTGGTCTGTGAAATTTAGTTGGTTATCGATGGTTACCCTTCGATTTCCCAGCTTCACTGTGATGATGTGTTCAAGAGCAGTGTTGCCTGGAAAGACAAAGAATTCGGTCTTGGCTGGGTTAAGTTGCAGGTTGTGTTCCTTCATCCAGGCAGAGATTTGAGCAGTCACGGTGGTGTCGTTGGGCTGGTAAGACAAGAAGAGCTGTGTATCATCGGCGTAGCAGTGGTAAGAGAAACCATGTGCCAGAATGATGCGTCCCAGTGATGTTGTGTATATAGAGAAGAGAAGTGGCCCAAGCACTGAGCCTTGAGGTACCCCAGTAATTAACTGATCTGAATTGGACACCTCACCTCTCCAGGATACCTTGAAGGTACCTTATCTACCTGAGAGGGTCCTGTGATACCCAGAGTAGAGAGGGTGGAGAGTAGGGCAGTCTCAGTGGAGTGTTCACTTTTGAAGCCTGTCATCCAGCAGCTTGTTCTGTGATAGATAGGCAGAGATCTGATTGAAAACTGCCCTTCCAAATGTTTTTGCCATGAATGGGATGAGACAGACTGTCTTTGTTCTACTTGTGTGGGGTTAAGTGCGGGTTTTTTCGAGCCTGCTTAAATGTAGTGGGAAAATGCCTATAAGTAGAGATGTGTTAATTATGTATTTGCGTGCAAGTAGGATTGATGGAGAGATGGCCTGGAGAAGGTGGGGAGGAATGGGGTCAAGGGAACAGGTGGTGGGGAGGTTGGAGAGGAGGAGTCCTCCAGAAATGGGGGGGGGGAGTAAGTCATAGGGGTATGTGGCAAGCGAGAGAGTGACCGAGTGATGAGGGACGGCTGGGAGAGAATGATCGCAATCAGCCGGGAGAGGGATAAGTTGGAGCCGAGGCCGCGGTGAGAGAGAGACACGAAGCTGTCTGTGTGTGTGTGTGTGTCTTTATATTGAACATGTCTTTTGAAAAGCAGTGCATGTTTTGAATGTGATGCTGAAAAGGAAGCTTTTGTTATACACTGAAAAGTGTTCATTAAATGTCTGACATGGATTGTTCACCTGATCCCCTCTTCCTCCTTCCCACATTAAGAACCTGATTTGTTACATTGGTGCCGAAACCTGGGACTGGAGGAAGACGTGCCATCAGAGAGCCCTCGCCACTGATGGAGGATCGTGATGCAGAGGAGAGGATTGGTATAGTACTGGTACTGGAGCGGATCACCAGGAGGCGGAGGAGCCCCCTGCCATCTGCTAGGAAGCGAAATCCATTGCCCGGCATCATGGAGGATCACTGGACAGCTGGCTGAGTACCGAATGGTGGTGTGGTCGGGAATCAGTTTTATTTTCTCTCTCTCTCCCCCCTCTCTCTTTCTCTGGCTCTCTTTCTCTCTCCCTCATCGTACCCAGGTTCTCAGGAGGCGGTGAAGACCAGCCGGCAGCAGAACGGCCAAAGGGGCCACTCCTGCCCTCCAGGAAGGGAGGTTTCCCTGGCCTGAATCGGGCGTTGGTGGTATGTGCTGAGGAGGAGGGCGTGAGTTGGCCAGTCAGTGGGAGAGAGATAAAAGGGAGAGAGATAATGGAGAGAGAGATAATGGAGAGAGAGAGAGAGAGAGAGAGAGAGAGAGAGAGAGATGCACACAGCCACTCTGTGTGTGTGTGTCGTTATTTTTCAGTTCAGCATTTCATGTTGTAATTAAAGTCTTGTTGATGGTTAATCCGGTTCCTGCTTCCTCCTTTCCTTACTGAACAAGAGGCTTGTCTGCAACAAATCTAAATTACAATATCAAGGGAAATAGTCGACAATTATGATTTTGTTTTGTCATAATCGTGCAGCTCTAATATAGATATTAATATATATATATATATGTGTGTGTGTGTGTTCCCCACAGTTTCTCATTAAATCATTAATATAAAAGGAAGGCTATTTAATAATTTTCACTTGTATTAAACAGCAACACAATATTGATCTATATATAGTTTAAAATAAAGCATTTTAAAACACGTAAAAGGCCACTAGAGGACTTTTGTATGTACGTGTGTATGTGTGTGTGTAAGCATTGCTGATGATGCAAGTGGTGTTTCGAACTGAATCATTTAAATTTACAGAAATTTAAATGATTTACAGAAAAAAACCTTCTAAATCTATATACTCTGATTTTGCTTATTTAGGTCACAGATGCTATGTTTCTCTTACAGGTACACATTTGAGTCTTGATGCAAGGAATGGATGTGGAATTGTCATCCAACTTTACTAGCTCATTTTATGAAAACTGGTGTCACACAAATTGCCTTCACCTTCTCATTGTTATTGGAGTTCTCTCTCTATGGCGTCTCTTTCCGTAGGTAAGGGTTAAAGGTAGACTGTGACAGGGGCATGATCGACACAATTATCTCCCACTGATTACATGCAGAAAGATTGCAAAATACACACAAACAATCACATCACATGGTTACGTGAATACATCTTAGCTCCTTAAACAAAGTGAAGTGCTCACTAAGGACACTGAACTCATACACTTAAATATGAATTGTGCAGTGACTGTTACCAGGGTAACATTATTTTACGGATTGGAAAATGAAAGGGGAACACACTCAGAAGTCTACAAAATCTGCTGTTTTCCAGTGAACCATGTGTGCGTCTGAGTGTGTGCTTGTGTTTATACCTGTTTGAGAGTGTTTTTGTGAGAGGGGGTCAAAGAAATATGCACAGTGAGAGGGTTGTAATCTGCTGAGAAACCGGGTAACAGTCTGAACTGCTGCCAGGATATATGCTGTTTTTGGTATTCTACTGTGGATGAGAGGCATAGAGGTAGCAAAATCAATGTGCTTTTAAACAAAAATGAATTTGTATGGATGTGGCCTTAGAATAGTGTGCTACCTGCCCTAGACAGAATTTTGGGCAAATGTACATTCAACCATTTGATTCAGCCAGCATTGCTGGACAGCATGGCCTATGATGCCCAAAAATACTGTCTAGAGCTCACCATGTTTTGAAACGGACTTAGCTCATGAGAGTCGTTATATTCCACCAACATTTTTTGTTCTGTTGGGCATGATTTTAATAAAGTAATAAACGCATGAAGAAAATGAGTGTTAACAGACTTTATTCTTTAAACGTGTGACTAGTCCTAATAAACATTACTGGTGTGATAATGATAATAATGCGGTCACTGGTGCAGGTAGTTCTCTCACTAGCTGCAAATGTGCTCGGTTAGTTGCGCAACAGGAAGATCGCAGCACATCTCAAAGCCCACAATAGACACAATCTACATACTTCTGTCCTTCCGAGTTGGATCTTCCAAGGTAGCTTGGCAAAACTAGTCTTAATAAGAATGCAAGTCTGTTCTCTGCATTCCTATCATTGAGAAACACCCAGAGTGCTTTTACATGCACAGTCCTACACGATAATGCATAATAAGCCTACAACGTGGCTTATCCTATATGAGCAAGTGTTGTGCACTTGCCTGTTTCAGTTTTGAAACATAAAATGTTATAATATTTCTCTCAATTGCTGAAATGTGTTTCTGAATTCGATTTCCGAATTTCCATCTGTCTGAAAGTAATAGGTGGGCTACTGAATTCAGAAACAAAGTGGAATAACAAAACTCAAACAAAACTATGTATCTTTTAAAGATTGACAAATCCAGTGAATTTTTCTTCCTCAAAAGTGCTTATTGTAGCAATATCATACCTTGTGAACATGGCTTTCCATCCATATTTGAAAAATCCTGACTCTCCAAAGTTCCCTAATGCATTCAGTCAGATTGGAACTGGCCATTTCAGCCAGCTTTTGCCACAGGTCTGTTCAATATGCATTCAACAGTCAGTGAGTGGCCCATGGGCATGCCGTCTAAGGCTGACACTCCCTGATGAACAGACCATAGCCGCCTGTGCCCTGAAGTTTAACTCGATTAGTTTTAACTCGGAGTCTTTGCATGCATGTGCTGAGAAGGCCACTGGTAATCTGAGTATCTAAGAGACAGTCCACATGGCTGTATTGATTACACGTGAGTGAGAATATTTTATTTTTTTTTATAAACAAGTGAATAAATTAAAAGGAGGAGGAGGGGAAGGGATGACAAGTTTTTCATCAGAAAAATTTAATTTCTCACTTGATCACACACGACAGAGAACGAATGGTGTGTTTGTGTATGTTCGTTTTCTCTCTCTCATTCCTTCGATGTGACTGTGCACCTGTGTGAGAGTGTGTGCGAAGAATAATTATCTGTGTTGTCTTTGAAGCGTTCATCCTTGAATGTGCGTGCATTAAAAATATTTCTCTCATCCATTTTCTTTAGCCTTTGTCTCTTCTTCACCATCTCCTACCTTCTCTCTCATACTGTCTTTTCTGTGTGGCCCTCAAACATTCACTCTTTCAAATATAGATGCACACTACTGCAAATTAGCATGCGGTTTAAACCGCCATACTGTGTGAACAGACATTATCGACTAACATACTGGGGGAAAGTTATACGAAGAGGAACCAAAGAAAACGAGTACAGAAAAGATTTGTTCTCTTCACAAATGTGACAATTGCTCACTCTCTCTCTTTCTCTCTCTCTCTCTCTATCCTCCTCGGGGAGCGATGCCCCTGGCAGCAGGGTGGATCTCGTTTTAAAGGGCTTTAATTTTTAATTGAGCTCTATTCTCACTCCCCCCACCCCCTTCCCATCTTCCCAGACACCCCCCATCATTCCTCTTATCCCCCCCTTCATCTTTGCTCCGGGCTGGCTCTGAGGGCTACCAGATTTCACTCAGTCCTAATAAATAATTCTAATATTCCCTTCTCCATACACACACATAAGCATGTCGACAAACACTCACACTTTCTGCCGTTTTCCACGGAAGAAGCCAGCTGTCAGTGTGGTGTGAGTTCGACAGTGGAGACAGAGCTGCTCTCTCTCGTCTCAATAATAAAATATGCCAGTAAAATGTCACTCCCTCCCCTAAGAGCATAACAGAGGAAACTGGTCGATTCACATTAGTTGTTCAATTGACTTTGGCTTTAACCTCTTTACCCATTTGCTCTCTTCCTTTCACTCTCTCCTCCTCTCTACGGTTTCACATCCTTGAAGGAAAACTGTGTCATCAATTACTCACCTTCATGTCATTTCAAATCCATTTGAATTTCTTCTCTGAATCTCATTCACACTGCTGCTGCTGCATATACAAAAATGCAGCAACACAGCAAGTTATGACATACATAAGCAGCAATGGTGTCTGGCATAATGGGATGTCAAGAGTGCCAGCACTTCTGTATCAAGTTGATAGTAGAATGTAAATATATTTTAATTATATGTATAAGGATTAGTCATGTAACAATACACAAATATCATGATATAATACGATAAAAAAAAACAGCATCCACAAATGTTTCACTCAAACTTATTTAAGGATTCAACATTAAAAAAAGTTTTAAATCTTAAATGACACAACAATGTCTGACATTGGCTACAAAAAGCAGAGCTCTATAACAAGTAAGAGTGTGCATAAAGCAATTTAAATGAACGACGGAGGTGAAGAACCACCTGACACAAAGCAGAGGTTGCTTCCGTGAAGTGCGATAATATCACACTTTAAAAACTGTGAATTTAAATACTCAATCCAGAAATAATAATAGCCACATAATTCAGAAGGGTTGGCACTCCTCAGAACATATTATTTAATTCCAATTCTTTGTAATTTTCACATTAATGAGGAAACACCAGGGTTGCTGACGTGACAGTTGTAGAAGTAAAACTTAATACAAGACGAGGTAAAAAGCCATCCAAAACGCTCAAAACCCATAGACTTGCACCGAAGACTGTTTTAATTACACTATAATGTGTTTATGTATCGTATTGAATCGTGTGTTTCGTACAGTATATGTATATATATATATATATATCTGTGTATATAAAAACAGGGTTGGTAGGGTTACTTTTGAAATGTATTCCACTACAGATTACATGCTGTAAAATGTAATTTTTAACGTTTTCCATTAGATTACTCAAGGTCAGTAACGTATTCTAAATACTTTGTATTACTTCTTCAGCACTGACATTACAATTAGACAAAATACACATGTTAATAATACATTCTCTGAAAAACCAAAATATCTTATGCAGTCTTGTTTCTAAAACAAGATAAATCTAATTTATCTTGTTTTAAGGATTTTTAGATATTTTTACAGGAAAACAATACAAAAATCATCATCAAGAATAAAATTTTTGCCCTAATATCAAAGGTCTTACTAGAAAAAAAGCTATTATGATTCAACGTGAATTTGCTTGATAAAAAAATATGATCGTGACTGGTAACTTGCAAAATGGCTAGAAATTGCATTTTAGCTTAGCGTAAGGCTGACAAATTTCACAAGGTTTATTTCTGTTTCTTCTGCTCCAAACATACTTCAGACTTATTTGTCTACACGTATGAATGTAACGCATCATAAGAAAGTGTTTCACCACTGTTCAAATGCACTTTGGATCGCATAATTTATGTGTATAAATGTTTTCCATCTGAAAGGACAACATTTTTAATGAAACAAATGACAATAAAATGCAAAATAATCTCTGAATGTAACTGTATTCTAATTACCAATGATTTACATTGTAACAGTAGTGGAATACAGTTCCCCTTCTGTCACTCACTCAACGTTGTGTCAATGTCGTGACATTAGGGGTTTCTCTTGAGAGACTCGGTTACCTCATATCTTTGAGAAAAGGCCAATGAGAATTGGCGAACAGAATTTGCATGCCCCTCCCCCGGGTATGGGTATAAAAGAAGCGAAGCGTGCATCTGTTCAGACAGATTTTTTTCTTCGGAGCTGAGCAGTTGTGTTTCAGCAAGCTGAGTAAAACCCACTGCTTTTCCACTCACCTCCAAAAGAGCATACGCTGTTGGAGATATGGCGCATTTTCAGCGGCTTTTCTATTCTTCTGCATGTCAGTGCAGACTACGAGATGAGACCGGCTCGCCTTACGGCCAGTCTAATGTCTCTTTTGGAGCCCCTGATCTGGATGAGAGTTTAGTGCCTGTATCGGAGAGCGTCTGGGCGGACTCCGATGCTGAGGACTCGAATGGGCTAGCGCTTTTGGGTGTGCCGGCCCAGTCTGAGGCCGATGCTGAGCTGTCCGCTATGCTTGCCCGGGCCGCCGCGAGTGTGGGGCTGGATTGGAACCCTCTGTCCTGTCCTCAGCCCTCATGGATAGACGATTGGCGATGGCGCGCTAACTCAGACAGGCGATGGCCACCCTCGTGGTGAAACTGGTCGAAATGCGGGACTTTGACAAAGCTCCCTTTCGCAATGCCCCATCTCCCAGTTAGGCCTAGATAGGCAGTTTTCAGCAGTGAAGAAACGGACAGAGGCCATCCAACGCTTGCGGCTCAAGATCCCGCACCCCGTGTACTCGCCGAGGGCATCCCCCTGCAGCGGTGAAACCCCAGGCAGCTCTGCAGGAGGCGGAAGCCCCCGTCTCATGAACCACCTCCTGGACCCGTAAGGCTCCCATGCGCTCCTGAAACGGCAGCCCAGTTAGAGAGACGTCTGCCACAGAGCTGGTGTTCAGACCACTCCATCCCCCGGTGGAGGGCCAGGTGGAGAATCTTTTGTTTCCTTTTCTTTGTTTGCCCCACATTGTCACGAAAAAAGCAGTTTCCTCACTCCCTGGGTCACTTAGCCGGTGCCCACAACCGCCGTTCTCACGGAGATCAGACACGAGCACTGTCAGTTGGGACCCCATGAACACAGACCTCCCTCCATCACATGCCCATCTGCACCTCACTCGCACCTCAGGCCGGCTTGTGGTGACGTCTCTAGAGTTCGTCTAGAGCCCCTTGCCCGGAGCTTTGACGCGTGACTGACACTTTCCAACCCCTCGCGGTGGCTGGCCAGGACCATTTGACTCGGCTACGCGAATCAGTTCGCCAGGCGCCCGCCCAGCTTCAGCGGCATCCACTTCACCTCGGTGCAGGCTGAAAATACCTCCACCCTGCGTGCGGACATCACAACCCTACTGCGCAATGACACGATAGAGCCTGTTTATCCAGCCAAGTTTGCTCTTGTCGCATGTTGCAACTCGCCCGCCATCTCCTCCTTTGGAGTCAGCAGAGGCTGAGGTCGCTGCGCGCCACTCATGTCCCAGGCAACCTCAACGATTTCACAGCAGGTAACACTCAGCGGAGAGGGGAGACTCCACCTTCAGGTGGTCCATCTGATTGGGGGTTGGTTCGGCAGAGCACAGGTAGATCTGTTTGCCTCCCGAGAATCCACCCACTGCCCACTCTGGTACTCTCTGACGGAAGCCACCCTCGGCACAGAAGCGCTGGCACACAGCTGGCCCCGGGGGCTGTGCAAGTACGCATTTCCCCCAGTGAGCCTACTTGCACAAGTCCTGTGCAAGGTCAGGGAGGACGAGGAACAAGTCACTCTCTTGGCCTCTTACTGTCCCACTCGGACTTCAAGTCACTCAAGCCAGAGCTCCCTCTACCAGGCAGCTTTATGCCCTAAAGTGGCGCTGATTTGCAAATTGGTGTTCTTCCCAATCTGAAGACCCACAGAGGTGCGCAGTCAGGTCACTGCTCTCATTCCTGCAGGAGAGGTTGGAAGGGCGACTGTCCCCCTCTACCCTGAAGGTTGATGTAGCCGCCAAAGTGGCTTACCACAACGCAGTGGATGGTAAGTCATTAGGGAAGCACAATCTCTCGGGCCTTCAGAGAGCCTCGTTTGAGCTGCTAGAGTCAGTCGAACTAAAGGCCCTCTCCTTAAAGATGGCCCTCCTGATTGCGCTCACTTCCATCAAGAGGGTTGGGGACCTGCAAGCGTTCTCTGTCAGCGACACATGCCTGGAGTTCGGTCCGGCAGATTCTCAAGTCATCCTGAGACCCCGACCGGGCTATTTGCCCAAAGTTCCTATGACCCAATGACCCCTTTCAGGGATCAGGTAGTAAACCTGCAAGTGCTGCCCTGGGAGGAGGCAGACCCAGCCTTAGCATTGCTGTGTCCGGTGCCTGCTTTGCGCACCTATTTGGATCGCATGCAGAGCTTTAGATGCTCTGAGCAGCTCTTTATCTGCTTTGGTGGACAGCTGAAAGGGAACGCTGTCTCCAAACAGAGGCTTGCCCACTAGATCGTGGACGCCATTGCATTGGCCTACCAGACCCAGGCCGTCCCCGCCCCCTTGTGGGTTCGAGCACACTCTACAAGGAGTGTGGCATCCTCGTGGGCACTGGCCAATGGCAGCTCTCTAGCAGATATCTGCAGAGCGATGGGCTGGGCAACACCCAATAACTTTGCGAAATTTTACAATCTCCGGGTTGAGTCGGTCTCATCCCGTGTTTTGTCATGTCCAAACATGTAGAATTCATCAATATGGAACATCTGACTGGGTGTATCGCTTGCGGATATCGCCTTTCCCCTCTCCTGAGGTGAAGGTGTGCGCTCTACTCCCCCAGTCAAGTCCACAAGTCATGGACCCTGGATGTCCCTCCTCCCTAGCCCTCAGCGGAGGAGTTCGCAGCCAGATCCACTGCAGGCACCGACTTGCTTGTACTGGAACAGGTGCTCCACAGGTACTGATTACTCCGATACTCTCCTGTGATGTATTCCCTGTCAGCGGACCCGCGTCTCCCTTAGTCGCTGTGTTTATGGAGCTCCTCCCCGTCGAGGCAGGACTTACCATCGTGCCACATCCATATGTGGCTGCTAAACTCATGTGATGCATTTTGCCACATGTTAACCTCCCCTGCTGAGCAGGATGTGGTCTCCGCAGGGTCTTTTTCCCTTGAAAGAATAGGATAGGAAAAGAACACCTTCCCCAATGCGTGTTATAGCATTAGATGGTCCCAGCCGCATCTAACAATCTATGGAGAGAAAACATAGACAGAGAAAAGGCCGCGGCTGGAGCGGCCTGCTCCCATCCCAGATCTGGGGAACTACATAATGTCTTTTGGGGTGTTGATAAAGGTTATGTTCAGTCTGATGCACCTGCTATTTTTGCACGCAGCAGCTTGCTTGCACCTGCATTAGCAGTCCACGTAACACGGTTCAGTGTTGTGCCGTTTTTAGATAGGGAATACTAGTGTCACTACATTGACACAACTTTGAGTGAGTGACAGAAGAGGAATGTCATGATTACTGCCGTAACCTCCCTTCCCTGATGGAGGGAATGAGACGTTGTGTGCCGCTTGCCACAAAACTGTACTAGCCGCTGAAATGGCCGGGAACTTAGTCTCGGCTCCTCAGCTCAAAACCTGTCTGAACAGGCGTACGCTTCCCTCCTTTTACACCCGTATGCCCGGGGGAGGGGCATGCAAATTCTGTTCGCCAATTCTCATTGCCCTTTTCTCAAAGATAAGAGGTAACCGAGACTCTAAAGAGAGACCCCTAGTGTCATTACATCGACACAACATCTCATTCCCTCCATCAGGGAACGGAGGTTACGACAGTAACCAAGATGTTACTTATATTATGTATTTTTAATACGTAACCCTGTTGCATGTATTCTATTACTCCCCAACCCTGTGTGTGTGTATATATATATATATATATATATATATATATATATATATATACACTCACCTAAAGGATTATTAGGAACACATACTAATACTGTGTTTGACCCCTTTCGCCTTCAGAACTGCCTTAATTCTACGTGGCATTGATTCAACAAGGTGCTGAAAGCATTCTTTAGAAATGTTGGCCCATATTGATAGGATAGCATCTTGCAGTTGATGGAGATTTGTGGGATGCACATCCAGGGCACGAAGCTCCCGTTCCACCACATCCCAAAGATACTCTATTGGGTTGAGATCTGGTGACTGTGGGGGCCATTTTAGTACAGTGAACTCATTGTCATGTTCAAGAAACCAATTTGAAATGATTCGAGCTTTGTGACATGGTGCATTATCCTGCTGGAAGTAGCCATCAGAGGATGGGTATATGGTGGCCATAAAGGGATGGACATGGTCAGAAACAATGCTCAGGTAGGCCGTGGCATTTAAACGATGCCCAATTGGCACTAAGGGGCCTAAAGTGTGCCAAGAAAACATCCCCCACACCATTACACCACCACCACCAGCCTGCACAGTGGTAACAAGGCATGATGGATCCATGTTCTCATTCTGTTTACACCAAATTCTGACTCTACCATCTGAATGTCTCAACAGAAATCGAGACTCATCAGACCAGGCAACATTTTTCCAGTCTTCAACTGTCCAATTTTGGTGAGCTCTTGCAAATTGTAGCCTCTTTTTCCTATTTGTAGTGGAGATGAGTGGTACCCGGTGGGGTCTTCTGCTGTTGTAGCCCATCCGCCTCAAGGTTGTGCGTGTTGTGGCTTCACAAATGCTTTGCTGCATACCTCGGTTGTAACGAGTGGTTATTTCAGGCAAAGTTGCTCTTCTATCAGCTTGAATCAGTCGGCCCATTCTCCTCTGACCTCTAGCATCAACAAGGCATTTTCAGCCCACAGGACTGCCGCATACTGGATGTTTTTCCCTTTTCACACCATTCTTTGTAAACCCTAGAAATGGTTGTGCGTGAAAATCCCAGTAACTGAGCAGATTGTGAAATACTCAGACCGGCCCGTCTGGCACCAACAACCATGCCACACTCAAAATTGCTTAAATCACCTTTCTTTCCCATTCTGACATTCAGTTTGGAGTTCAGGAGATTGTCTTGACCAGGACCACACCCCTAAATGCATTGAAGCAACTGCCATGTGATTGGTTGATTAGATAATTGCATTAATGAGAAATTGAACAGGTGTTCCTAATAATCCTTTAGGTGAGTGTGTATATATATATATATATATATATATATATATATATATATATATATATATATATATATATATATATGGGAAAAATTGCAAAGAATAATCCACTTTTGAAACAGAAAAACAAAAATAAATTATTAGAGTGGGGAAAGAAACACAGACATTGGACAACAGATAATTGGAAAAGAGTGTTATGGATCTTAACCCCATTGAGCTTTTGTGGGATCAGCTAGACTGTAAGGTGCGTGAGAAGTGCCCGACAAGACTTTTTAAAGTAGTTTAAGAAGTTCTGAATTTTTTTTTCTAATTGTAATTTTTCATGTTATTAATGTCCTGACTATACAGTACATTGTGATCAGTTGAATGCCACTTTGGTGAATAAAAGTACCAATTTCTTTCCATAAGAGCTAAATCTGTACATTATTCCAAACTTTTGGCTGCCAGTGTATATAAACATTATTTTATATAGAGTTGAAGTCAGAAGTTTACACTTAGGTTGAAGAAAAAAATTTAAACACTCCACAGAATTAATATTAGCAGACTATAGCTCTGGCAAGTCGTTTAAAACATCTACTTAGTGCATGACATGAGTAATTTTTACAACAATGTTTACAGACAGTTTATTTAACTTTTAATTGACTGTACTACACTTCCAGTGGGTCACTGAAAATATACTGTATACTGTGTTAACTGCCTTTAAGAAGCTTGAAAAATTCAAGAAAGTGATGTCAATCCTTTAGACAATTAGCTTCTTATAGGAGGTTTACTGAATTGGTGTTGTACCTCTGGAAGCATTTTAGCGCCTTCCTTCAAACTCAGTGCCTCTTTGCTTGACATCATGGGGAAATCAAAAGAAATCAGCCAAAACCTCAGAAAAAACACTGTGGACATCCACAAGTCTGGTTCATCCTTGGGAGCAATTTCCAAATGCCGAAGGTACCAAATTCATCAATACAAACAATAGTACGCAAGTATAAACGCCATGGGACCACGCAGCCATCATACCACTCAGGAAGGAGATGCTTTCTGAATGTAGTTTGGTGAGAAAAGTGAATGTAAATCCCAGAACAACAGCAAAGGTCCTTGTGAAGATGCTGGAGGAAACAGTAGAAAAGTATCTATATCCACAGTAAAACGAGTCCTGTATTGACATAACCTGAAAGGCTACTCAGCAAGGAAGATCCAATGCTCCAAAACTGCCATTAAAAAGCCAGACTACAGTTGCACGTGGGGACAAAGTTCTTACATTTTTGGAGAAATTTCCTCTGTTCTGATTAAACAAAAATGTTACTTTTTTGCCAAAATGACCATTGGTATGTTTGGAGGGAAGTTTGTGGAAGGATGCCCAAAACGTTTGACCCAAGTTAAACAATTCAAAGGCAATGATACAAAATACTAACAACATGTATGTAAACTTCTGACCCACTGGGAATGTGATGAAAGAAATAAAAGCTGAAATAAATCATTCTCTCTACTATTATTCTGACATTTAACATTCTTAAAATAAAGTAGTGATTCTAACTGACCTAAGACAGGGAATGTTTTATAGTACTTATATATAAAGATACAGTTTTTTATACATTATCTGTGATACCAAATGCAATAAGTACCAAATATTTTTATATATAACCCTGTAAACAATGTGTACAGATGTGCTCAAGGAATCTGCAAACCTTAAGACACAAGTCAGGCCATTTGTGTTTTTTGCAAAACTGTTTTATTAAGAACATAAACCTTGTTCAGGAACTTTTTTCTTATAAGCTCCTCTTTTAGCCGATCAACAGCACACAAACAAATCAGTGATATAAAACTGTTAATTGTACTCATACAGTTTTGAAGTAAAGGACAAAATAATGTTTTGTAATCACATTTTATTTAATCACGTTGTTGTGAACTTTTGCTTTAAACAGCTTCCTTATCATCTAAATTCCTGGTTATCCTTAGCCAGTCTTTGTATAGTCCATTATTTGTTTGCAGTACTGTGGTTTTCCGTTCTGTCTTTTTCCTTCATCTTTGTCCTTCTATCCTTTCTCAGACACAGAAAATCGAGCTCCCTCTCTTTCTTTCCTTCTCTCCTGTGGCGTTCTGATTTGATCTTGCTGCTAGTTCCAATTCGCACCTTCTTTACAGTGATTGCCATCATTAAGTCCCTCTTTCAGTTTTCCCCTCCCTTTCTGTACACTCACACACCAACTCACGCTTACACACAACTTATACACACTTAATCACTGTGCCACGTTGATAGCATGTTTTGCTGTTTTTAAAAGCACCCCACTTTTCAAGCTTAGCTTCTTTATCTGGTTAAAAAAAATGTTTAGGCCAGCAAGATTCCAGCCTGATGCCTTACGTTAAGCAAACATTTATCCGGTCCGCAATTGTTACCTTATCTCCACTTACTGTATGCTGCAGGCACCTGGCTATTGGCAGCATTACATCAACGCTAAATCAACGTAGCGCAATCCTTCAGGCTTATCTGAAAGCCCTGTTTTTTCAGATGGTTTGCCACTTTGAACTCTTGTAGAGGAGAGGAGAAAAACAGAAGGGTGAGGATGTGTGTTTGCTCACAGGGGGAAGGTCAAAGTTCATTGTAAGGAAAACTGATGGCATAAGGTCATGTGGGGGGTTAAAGGTTTGTTGAGGTTAAAGGGGGGTTTGGTTAGCTAGGGTTTAGGAGTTAATCCTCTATAGGATTGAGTCTAAAGTTAATATCCAGGCGGCCCACCAGCCCTGGGCCAAGCAGAATCTACTCTCGCCACAGTATGAATCAACAACTGGTCCTTTGACTCCGATCTGTGAGGATAGTCAAGTTCTGTGTGTGTTTGATCTTGTTTTTTACTAGCTGGGAGTTTCCCGCTTCATTTTATATCCCTTTAAAAAAAAAATTGCTCCATTCCTGTAAAGACACATACCACAGCCTGATCCTGTCACTGTTGCGAGTGGCATTCTGCGGCTATTTATGTCAGGATGGCGCCGTTGACCAGCCTTTGCGGTCATACCCTTGATGTCACACCTCCTTGTTAAACGTGCACACACCCTCATATGCGGCTTTTTTAAAACAGGAAGCCAAAGTGCCGCATTTCACACACAGTGTTACAGAGCACATGGCAACATTTATCTTAAACCTTCATTTCTGTCTAATTAACAAGAACGAGATTTACAACCAGCTTCATTTAAACCACCGTTACACATGCTACACACATGTGCATTTATCTGGAGTAGGATGTGTATGTTTGTGTGTGCGCTGCAAAGCGGAAGAAAGACTTTCACCTGCAACAAATAAAATAAAACTCAATGTGTTTGTTTATGTTTGTGTCTTTTCCTTGCTTTCCATAGACACTGAAATAGTCTATTTTGACAGCATCTAAAACGTAAATCATTTTATATAAGAATGTGGCAGGGCGGAGGGTGGGGCCGTGTCGTGATCCTACACACCCGGTCGCGTATTAGGCTAATTATGCCTCCGTGAGGTTTAAAGGCTGACTGCAGAGGGCCGTGCGGGAGAGAGAGTTCGTTAGCGGACATGTCCGTCATGTGTGTTTATGTTGTCTTCTTTTAAGTTTACTATTAAACTATTATTTATATTGAAAAGCCGGTTCTCGCCTCCTCCTTTCCATTGAATACCTTTACACTGGTGCCGAAACCCGGGAAGGAGGAGGGATATGCCGTAGTAGAGTTCTCGCCACTACCGTCCACCCCAACGGACCTAGCCGACCGCCTTGGAGTGGTCAGGGCCGCTGCCAGGGGCGCAGGAGACCCCTTCTGTTCCCCGAGAACGCGGCGGGGTGTTCCGTCCGCCAGGGCCTGGAGGAATGCCTCGGATCCGCCCGGAGAGGCGCGGCTGTCGTCCGATAAAGGGTGGAGGGGTGGCCGAGGAACAAGCAGTGGTGTATCGGAGAACTGGCGAGTAAGAGTTTTTTTTTTTTTCATCTCTCTCCTCTCTCTCTCACTGTCGCTCTGCGTTGGCCTTTATCTTTTAAATTTTACAGTTTTTGGGGGGGGTACTACACTGTTACAGGAAGTACCCCCCCCATTTAAATTATTTCTGTTTCCCTCCCCTTGTCCCCTCCCTCGTCCAGGTAGATGGGGATGACCTGCCGGCAGACAGCGCGGAAGGCGTGCCCTCCCCCAGGGAAAGGGGGGGGGGGTGTACGTCAGGCCGGGGGCTCCCCAGCCTGACAGAACGAGGGAGGAATGTGGCAGGGCGGAGGGCGGGGCCGGGTCGTGATCCTACACACCCGGTCCCGTATTAGGCTAATTATGCTGTGAGGGTTAAAGGCTGACTGCAGAGGGCCGTGCGAGAGAGAGAGATCGTTAGCGGACATGTCCGTGGTGTGTTTATGTTGTCTTCTTTTAAGTTTACTATTAAACTATTATTTATATTGAAAAGCTGGTTCTCGCCTCCTCCTTTCCATTGAATACCTTTACAAAGAACAACTTCAGAGACATACAAATGTTAACAAATCCCCTCTGTTTAATTTAGTTCTGTGTGATTTCTGGTGTCTCTTGCAACTCGGTTCGAAGGATTCCATCACTTAAACCAAAACTAACCTTTAAATTGTTCATTATCACTTACATGAGATGAAGACTCCAGTCATGTTAGTAACCTTATAAAAGCTGTTTTATTCTACATGAAAAGGGGTCCCTTAATGGGGGCTGCCATTTTAGGATCACATGACAAGCCAAAAGTTCCCTTGATCTCAGTTAAAGGCCTGTTATTGGACACTTTCACCTATAGATTAAATTAATCATGGTTGCAGGAAATAGTGTATTTCTACATTGACATCGGTAACTTGAAACCATTGTGTTTGAATGATGCTTCATCTGTAGGTGTGTTCAAGTAATGTTGGAATTACTGTAAAAACTCTTTGTAGAACTGGTAAGTACAAGCTGTAAACTCACTCTGACTTTCATATTTCACATGTAGCCTATATTGCAACATATTTCTGTTTGATATTTTATTATGCCATTGATGCCTGGAGCATTTATTTGTTTTAAATAAAATTCTACGACATATAGATGTGAATTAATAAACTGATAATTTTGCTGTTAACATCAACAACACTGTTTGGTGTTGTAATTGTTGCCATAGAAATGAATAACTTAATAACTCTGAGGATGTGAATAGCTCAGAATAGAATCTCAGATTTGCCACCTTGTAATTACAGTAATTCCGACATGATTTGAATGCACTATTAGTCCATAATAACTACAGAAATTAAATAGTGCACCTTTAATCATTTAATTTGATTTAGTTTGGGATGCAAAAGTACTTTTCAGAGTCCTTTTTCCGAGGCCTTAAAAACCATAAAATATAATCATAAAAGTTAAGTCTTTATTCTATGATCATCATCTCCATTTGCCGTAATGGCTTTAAACGGTCAAATACCGCATTCATGTAAACATTCAAAATTTGTAATATAATTATTTATTATATTATATTATACTGCTGTTTACTGTTTATAATAGTATACTCTTAATATTAGTATTGTATTTTATATTAGTATATAAATAGTACATATATAGTACACTCTCAATGTACATTTATTTTTTTAATTGATGAAAAGTGCTCGAATAACTCTTCTGGCTATGACGCACTTGCCTCAGTTCTTGCTTGTTTAAAATGTCAATGCGATTACGCCTCATGCGCATACCGCTACAGAACGTACACTTGATTTAAAGTTTCACACCAAAAGAGACGTAAAATATATTTTTTCTTCAAATGTGTTCTGCTGAATAATGAAAGTCATACACATCTGTGATATCATGAGGGTGAATAAATGATGTGATAATTTTCATTTTTGAGTGAACTATCCCTTTAAATATGTTTAAAATAGTAAAAATGTAACTATCCATATACATTTTTAATATAAAGGAATTATATTATGGGTAAATTATTTAACATATATAAATCTGTAAAATTGTTGTTTGTTTAGATGCTGTCAATACGTCCATATTGTACGTTTTAGCGTGTACGTTTAAATGTTATGTCTGAATATCTGAGAATAATAATGAGATCTGGCTGGACTTTCAGATCGTCATTAACTTCATGTCAGTCTCATGTTCTCCTCTTCATGGTTGGTGTTCATATATGTGTGTGTGTGTGTAAGTAATTCTCTTAAAGCCTGTCGAGCCTCATTATGGAAGGAGGAAAAAGCAATATCTGACATGAACTCTAATCTCCCACAAGACCTTATCGTTCATATACCCACCAAACAATCTGGCCTTTAAAATACTAACCTCTATAAAATGAAGGGATGAGGAGTTTGACTGACTGAGAGAGAGAGAGATTGCGTGTTATGGGTGGAAAATCCAGGATAGGAGGGAAAAAAAGATGGAGTGATAGAGTGAGACAGAAAAAGAGAGGAGAGGCGTGTGTGCGCTGTCAGCTACCGCAGTCTCTGTGGGGTTGGTGTCTCATCCCTGACATTTGGAACAATATTGCGCTAGTATACAACACACACACACTCATCCCCCATCTCTCTCTCTCTATCCTGCGGTTATGTGAGAGGTATGCTTTGTTTTGTTCTTGTGTGGGGCAAAAATGATATATTGCTATTTTTTTTTCCATTTGTACAGGTATAATGTCACTCTCTTTTTCTAAGTAAACTCTGTTCTGCGGGGTGTTTTTATTGAGTGTTATGTCCATATGGATATAATGGACAGTATGCTGCAAGCATGAGCAGGAAAAAAACATTGATGTGCACACACACTCAGACAGATGAGAAGTTATCGAGTGAGAGTGTGTTTTAGTCGTACATTATTATAATGTACACACTGGATTGCTTTGGGAGTCAATACAGTGAAGCTCTGACACATTGCAGTAATTGTAGCTCCTTTCATTTGCTACACACAGATGCATCACTGGAAAATAAAAGTCTGTTAGACAATAAGAAATAAATAATCAATTTTGTAAGGGTTATGCTTGAAACATGTGAAAAATAAACTGCCCATGAGACAAGACAAATACACTTGCATTCAAGATACATTCTCTGCAAACAAACTGTAATATTCAGTGCAGTTTTGCCTCTCTGGTTTATTTATCTTGTTTTAAGGATGTTTAGATATATCTTTTTAATCAAATTCGACTAGTCCCACTTCCCATACACACTGAATCTTACAGTACACAATGAATAGATCTACGTTCGCTACAATGTAATGGGTGACAACACTAGCGTATGGCTTCAGAAGACTTGAAATATAGTGCATTGCTGATGGATGATTTTTATTGTTTCTTTATGTGCTTTTAGAGCTTAACCGTCACAATCACGGTCTCTCGTCCCTAATCCCAGAGTTCCACGGATGGAAAAAAAGGATTTATCTTTAAAGGAGTTATTGCTCTTGCGAAGCTGTTGGTATAATTTAAAAAGATAAATGCTTTATTTTTGTAAGACACAAAGTATCTAAAAAGTTAATTCCATTCATTTTCATATGTAGTGTTGTATTTCATTATTTAGCAAAACAGTGAAAACTAAAACAACATATGTAGTTTTCATTGTATTTTTAAAATATTTTTTGTCATTTATCAGAAAGAGTGACTTGAAAACAAATGCAGATAATGTTTTTTTATTTTTTTTAAATAAAACAAAATACACTTTTTATTATTTCTTAATCAGATTATGGTGTTTTGGAGAATCATTGTTCTTGCATTATAGTTGTGTGTGTGTGTGTGTGTGTGTGTGTGTTGCTTGTAAAAAACTAGTTGCTAGTCACTTTTAACATTTAGGGTGGAAGAATTAAGGTATCCTGTCAATTCTAAAAAGTCTTAAATCAAAAGCATTTATAACAGGTTTAATTATGCAGATATGTACCTGAAAATGTGCTTCTTCTATTTCCACAACATTGTGAGAGTGAGTTTGTAAGCTGAGTGCACTCAACTAATTACAGTTGTGAGCATCACCACACTAGAGTGCTAATATTTTTTCGCAAGACTCTGTGAGTGTGAGTGTGTGTGTGTTAATTCATACAGCCGTACTAAATGAGTCTGTTTAATTAACAGAGTACGAAAGTACATGTTCATCAGAATGCAAAAGCCATCAATCACATACTAATGCACACACTCACACACAGAGAGAATACACACCACTCTCTGTCTCTAGGAATATGGTTTCCATTATTAGTGAGCTTTCCTGGACTGTGCACTACTGTATGACTCTGTGTGTATATTACTTTTGTGTGAGGCAGTAATGCCCTGCAGCCTGCATGATCCATGTATGTGTGCGTGTGCCACAGGGCCCAACGCATCCTACTCTGCATGCCTTTGCTACATAAAAATGCCACTCAACCTTCTTATTTTCCACAATCAAAAGCAGCTGCAGAGACTTGCAGTCTTACACACATCCAAAGGGGGATGTTTCATCTTCGTCTACACACATATACACGCTCCGTTCCGTACCCACCCAAGAAACAATTTGATGTGGCGGTAACTGTGTGAATGTTTGGTTTTGCATTAGGAGCACATATGCTTAACATTTCTTAGATATGTTTGTGTTTGCTTGTTTTTAAGTTCTATTCCTGCATTGCTGACATCATAATGGGCAGCTCTTGTTCTCCCTCTACTGTCAGCTAGTGGTACTGCAACCACCACTTGTTGCCTCAGCTGATCTTGGGTCAACTCTATAGAATTATTTATATATTTCAGTATTGATCCCTCTCCTGGCCTGATACCTCTTTAATCCTGCACTGATGATTATGGCGATGCCTGCCAGGGGACACAAAAGATAAATCAGCGTGCTAGTGTGTGTATTTGTTCACACACATAGGCCTGTTGTGCATAATACACACTGATGTACAACAGAGAGCTTGTCATAATTATGGAGCATCAGTATTGGGGGAACGTGAGACTGCACACACACCCACAAACTTGTTTTTATATCATTGTGGGGACTCTCCATAGACGTCTATGCATTTTATGGAGATCTAACGATAATATATATCCCCTAACCTCACAGAAGCCCTCATTTTTACTTTTTCAAAAAAAATAAAAAAATAATAATAATTGTTTAGTATGTTTAATAAGCCATTTCCCTCATGGGGACCACTAGCTGGGCTCCACAATGTAGTATAAACATGTGTGCGCACACACACACACACACACACACACACAAGGAAAAAGATGCACTCCAGAAGATGAGCTCAATCCATCTACTGTATCTTTTCAACTCATTATCGCGCTTTCAGTTGAGGCAAATATATTCAGCCACTGTCCCATTTCCATTCATTGTTTCTGGGTTTGTCTCCTGAGATTATTCACCACCTTCTGTTAGAGAGTGAGGGAAACAGGGTCACTACAGACAGAGAAGAGGAGATATGGGGGAAAGAATATGCGAGAATGACAAGAGAAAGCAGGAGGAAAACAGAAAATAAGAAAGCAGAGAAAGAATAGTCCAAATAATAGATGACCCACTGAGAGATGATGGATAATGAAAAGAAGAAAGGCAAAACAGAAAAAGAAAATGTAAATTCATCAAATGCCCTTGTCCGAAAAGCTGTCGTTTGTAAGACAGATAACTCTGTGCGTGAGCGAGTTTTACAAGCGCTCTAGTTTTATGAGCCCTATCTAATATAATGTGTCCTACTCTGCCAACACTTTGCTCTGTTGACTGTCAAGGTAACTCCTGGAAGAGCATAAGCCTCAGGTTGAGCCAACGCATGCATGATTCGCTCGCTCTCACTCACACACACACACACACACACACACACACACACTTTTACCAAGTGCAGATATAAAAACACTAGTAGGGAAGAATGACAATGACGTCTCTCAACTTTCAATCAAATGTTTACAATGATGTCTGAGCTGTGGCACAGTGAATAGTGCATGTGCACATGACAATTAAGATTGTGTTTAAAGTGAGCCCGTTTACATGCAGACTATTCCCAAAAATCATCTTTTAAACTCAATGCAAGAAAACTGTGTTTACATAAGATTTTAAATAATCCACAATTCTCTGTATTTGATGTCAAACTGTGATTTGTACATATTGGATGCTTATCCAATAAGGTAAGAATGACAGTTGAGTTTCATGCACCGTGAATAGTAAAGGGCAAAAAAATGGGTTTACTATAAAGTCTCCACCTTGCCCAATAGGTGGTGATATGCACAAAGACCATAAATTGCCAAAAGCAAAAAAGAACTCTTAGGAGAGAAGAGTGCTTAGGAGGGCTGTTTGAAAGTGGACGTATATAGTAAAAAGGACTTAAATTGTGATCGGTTTCTCAACCACTGTAACAGTACAAAGGATGGGCAAGGAGAAGGCGGGAACCATTTAAGTAATATTTAATGAAAACACAAACAAACTCGGAAGCTGCATGTGGCTCTCTCTCTCCCGCATCCGGCTGATCTTTGTACCTCTCCTCGGCTGAATAGCCTGATTGGGGGCCAGGCGTGTGCGCACACGCACACACAAATACAAAATATTAGTAACTTCCACTACAGTTAAAGTTTGAATCATTGGTAATCAGAATACAGTTACATTCAAAAAGTATTTTGATTACTGAAAAATTACTTCCCATTTTATTGTCATTTGTTCCATTTAATAGTTAATCCATTCAATTGGAAAAAATATTATCCATTATATATGTATATACACATATATAAAATGCACTCTAAAGAGCGTTTGAACAGCAGTGAAACACTTTCTTATGGGTTATATTCATACGAGCAGACAGAAGTTTTAAGTAAGTTTGGAGGAAAATAAATAAACCTTGTGTTGTAACATTGATGGGAAGGATGAGATGCGAGTGTGGATGCAAATGCAGACTATTTCATTAATGTTACTCAGAAGATGAAGTAACATCACTTGAGAAAATGGGAAAATCAAACATCATAGCAGTTTGCTGGTAAATATGAACATAACATTTAAATTAACATGTTAACAAACAAACTTACTAACAAGAACCAACAATAAGGGAGGGAATCAGAGGGTATAAATACACAGAAGAATGATGATGGAACAGGGAACAGCTGTGGTAGATGGCGTGCAGGTGAGGGTAGTGAACAAAGGTGCATCCTGGGAAATGAAGTCCATAAATAAGGGGAAAACAAAGGGCAGTTCCTGACATGTGTAAATTGTCATGTGAACGTTTAGCATAATTTAACATGTGCTCATGTTACAACACATGTTAGATCATATTTTTTTCACTCTAGTAAGACCTTTGAAATTAAATCTTATACTTGATAAGATTTTTTTCCTGTAACAATATCTAAAAATCCTTAAAACAAGATAAATTTGATATATCTTGTTTTAGAAACAAGACTGCATAAGATCTTTAGATTTTCAGAGAATGTATTTTTAACATGTGTTTTGTCTTATTGTACTGTAAGAGTTTTTATAATCAAAACAAGAGAAAAAAATCTACCAGTGCTGAAGAAGTAATCCAAAGTATTTAGAATACATTACTGACCTTGAGTAATCAAACAGAATATGTTACAAATTACATTTTACAGCATGTATTCTGTAATCTGTAAAAAGAAACCCTCACAACCCTGTATATATATATTTAAATCATCATTTGTGTTCTGCAGAACAAATAAAGTCATACACATCTGCAAGGCCTGAGGGTGAGTAAATGATGAGAATGTAAAATTAGTTTATGGACTTCCACCGCTAAAGTAAAGCTGTTTAATGCATATACTGCACATGACCACACATTTTCGGCTTATTAAGCATAATCAATGGAAGAATGTGCATGTAAACGTACTCAGTGATGTACGTTCAAATCTGGTCTGTAGTATGTCTTGTTCTGGCTCCTTGTCTTAATGTTTATGATGATGATGTTAACAGACAACATTTGGGTCAAAACAAACTTGGCTTGGTCTTGGCTTTTTCAGTTTTTAATATGCTTTGTTGACCTGAAGCATATTGTAATTGTACATTCATATTTCAAAAGCCATGTGTGAAAATAAATAAATATAGATATTAATGAATAAAAATAAAATATGCAACTAATTACGACAATTTAAGGTAAAAATTTAAAATAATAAGAATAATAAGTAGGACCATAACCAACATAGACATTAAAGAATACAAATAAAATGAGTTACTTAAAGGAATAGTTCACCTAAAATTCTTTCATTTAATCACCCTCTTGCCATCCCAGGTGTAAATGACTTGTGTCATATTCCCTGTTGTATTTTGTTTTTGTACTTTTATGTTGAAATTCTTGTTTAGATCCTGTTTCCTGTTAGTTTTGTAGTCCTTTGTAGTTTTATTCCTTGATTGGTTCTCCCTGATTATTTCTCATTCCGTGATTGTTTCCCCAGGTGTTCCTCGTTCCCTTGTTTGTTCCCTTGTGTATTTAAGCCCTTGGTTTCCCTGTTTCACTTCTTGCATGTTTAGCTTTCATGTTCTGTGCTTGGTTTCCAGTCTTTTCCTTTCCCTCAGAGTTAATGTGTTTGTTTTTCAGTTTAATAAAGCTGCGTTTAGGTCCTTGCCCCTGCCTCGTCACACTTTCTTCTGCAGAACTCAAATGAAGATTTTTAGAAGAATATTTCAGCTCTGTAGGTCCGTACAATACAAGTGAATGGTGACAAATTCTGAAGCTCCAAAAACCACATAAGGGCAACATAAAAGAACTCCAAACGACTCCAGTGATTATATCCATGTCTTCAGAAGTGATATGATAGATGTGGATGAGAAACAGATCAATATTTAAGACAATTTTATTTTACTATAAATTCTCCTCCCTGCTCAATCAATCTCTACTTCAGTTTCACTTTCCCATTCTTCTGTTTTTGGTGATTCACAGTCTTAATGCATATCGCCCCCATATGGGCAGGGAGAAGAATTTTTTTATAAAAATGTCTTAAATATTGATCTGTTTCTCACCCACAGCTATCATATAGCTTCTGAAGACATGGATTAAAACACTGGAGTCAGATGGATTACTTTCATGTGGATTTTGGAGCTTAAAAATTTGGGCACCCATAACTTGTAACATCCAGATCTGAAATATTCTTCTAAAAATCTCAATTTGTGTTCTGCAGAAGAAAGAAAGGCATACACATCTGGTATGCCAGCAGGGTGAGTAAATAATGAGAGAATTACATTTTTCTTTAATAAAAAAAACAGTTTGAGGCAAAAATGTTAAAAAATTATAATCAGGGCTGTAACAACTGTAACAGATCTAAAACAGTTTAAGGTTAAAGGAACAAAAAGATTAAAAAGTAGTTATCAGAGCTATAATCAACATTAAATAATAAAAATAAAATTAGTAACAAAAAAACTAACTTAAATATTTTCAGGTAAAAATGTAAAAAAAAAAAAAAGATGATATATATAATAAGGGCTGTGACCATCATAAACAATTAAGTATGTTTACTTGCACAACAGTATGCTGATAAATACCAAAAGTCAGCCTATTCAAAGAAATCTAAAAGCAGGAAAACAGCTTGTACATGAGATTTGAAATCATTGCATGTTCTTCTGCTTTTGACGTCAACCTTAAAACCATTTAAACTGTTTGTGACCTTACCCCGTTTAAAGAACACGGTTAAAGGTGTTTTCATGACTTTACATGTTGACAGCGTATTAAGCATAATCGCCTTAAGAACATGCATGTAGAGTAAAAGCCCTCACTCAGGGGGACATTACCCCACAATATTCAGATTCATAGTCCAAATGTTTCTTTTCAATGGTTGATTCTTTAGTTATTACATTTGTTCCCACTCAATCCTAAATATGTGGGTAACGCTGATGCTAGTAATGATTTTAATAGAAAGAGCACTAGTTATATTGTATCAGAGTTTGGTGAGAGAAAGAGACACAGGCACAAGGCCGATCACCCATTGATTTACTCCGCATTCACTCAACATAATGAGTCTAAAGGCTTGAATACTTCTGTCTTAGAAAGAAAAATGCCTGAATGTAAAATTTACAATGTTAAAAATTATTAAACTATTAAGCGGGACACCGTCATAGTACAACCCATAATTCCTCCCTCCTCCTCTTCAGGTTAGTCATTTGAAGAGGTGCAGGTGCTGTGCTGAGGGTCAAGTCTGATTCAATCTCAGGCCGAGAGAGAAAGAGAGAGAAAGAGAGCAAACACTGCAGATGAAAAGGAGGTTGGAGGCTCTCATCTTGCAGGTGGAGAGCAGAAGAGAAAGAGACAGACAGATAGACAGAAAAGACAGGCACCATAAGGTGTTTATTTGGTTGCTGGAAGATGGTTGATACTCCCTTAGGACTCAAACTTTGTAAATAGCTCACTCCAGGGAAAGCGAGAGAGAGAGAGAGAAAAAGAGAGAGAGAGCTGTTATCCGTAGGGAACCCATGTATTTGAGCATATAGCACCCTGTCTCACACATGCAACACACAAATAATGATGCTAAGATTGGATTTAAGCAAGTCCATACCTCTTCTCACACACAGGTATATAGCAGACATCCATTCACACATGTGTTCATTGTAGACATTACTGACCTGTGGCCCACTCACATCTCCACACTGACTGCACTCTCTCCATCTTTCTCTCTCGGCTTCTGATGGTTATTGGAGGCAGAACCTGCTGTGTGAACAGGCGGTATTACCATACAAATCAGTGGAGCATTTTCCTGACGTCTGTGCCACATGCACACAGACACGCACTCTATCACACGCTAATTTCGGATTCAAACAGCAGTTGCAAATGCCATTCTGTTCTCCTCTAACTATGTTGGCTTGTTTGGATCATCATTACAACCACACATACATGTGACATCACTGATACTCCGAACATGGCCAGAGAGAGGAATAGAAATAGAATGAATAAAAATGAAAGAGAGAGAGATGAGTGCCATCATGTCTGCTAACCCAGGTTTTCCAGCCAATGCATTATTAGAACAAAGAAAATGATTGTGTGTGTGTGTGTGTGTGTGTGTACAGGTTTCATTGTATTTGTGAGTGACACATATTTGAAAATGTCCTCACTAATATAGTGAAACTTGTTGAAAGTGTATCTTTAAATCTACTGATGTGCACAGGTGTCTGTGAGGGTTAGGTATAGGGGTAGGATTAGGGGATCGATAATATCTTCATAGCCTGCTATTAAATTAATGGAATTCTATGAGATGTCTTCACTAATATAGTGAAACAAACCTGTGGGTGTGTGTGTGTGTGTGTGTGTTAATATTAACCAAAATGATGCAAAATTGTAGCCTTTTCTGAAGAAACAAAATAGTGGTGCTTGCCTGTGCAAAACTTGACACTACATTGCGATGGGCCTTTAAAGTGTTCCAAGGTGCTATGCAGTTGCTAAGATGTTTTGAGTGGTTTTATCATGTTTCTGTTTTGCCCTTACTAAAACTGAGTGTTCATTGCAAATTTGCTGCAAATTCACCACAGATTATTTTCACATGCAAATGAGCTTTGCAACAAACTTGCAGCAAATTGACCATTGCCAAATGTTTTCCAGAGGTTCAACACTACTGGTGAAGAGCTGCAAACTTCTGGCAAACATTTGCAGGGGCTACTTTGCCGCTAGATTTTTTGTAAGGGTAGAGTTTTGCTATGCAGATGCTAAGATGTTCTGAGTGGTTTTACTGTGTTGATGTGTTGCTAGCATGGACAGTTGACATGTTGTTGGTTTGCTAGTGTGTTGCTATATAGTTGCTAAGATGTTCTGAGTGGTTTTAGCCTGTCCCTGTGTTGCTACCGTGTGTTGTGTGTGGTTGACAGTGTGTTGCTATGCAGTTGCTAAGATGTTCTGAGTGGTTTTAGCATGTTGATGTGTTGCTAGCATGTTGTAGATGGTTGGCAGAGTGGTGTTTTGCAGTTGCTAAGATGTTCTGAGTGGTTTTAGCATGTTGATGTGTTGCTAGCATGTTGTAGATGGTTGGCAGAGTGGTGTTTTGCAGTTGCTAAGATGTTCTGAGTGGTTTTAGCATGTTGATGTGCTAATTGCGTGGACAGTTGGCAGGGTGGTGCTATGTGGTTGCTAAGATGTTCTGAGTTGTTTTACCATGTTACTGTGTTGCTAACATGTTGTAGATGGTTGAGAGTGTGGTGCTTTGCAATTGCTAATTTGTATTGAGCGGTTTTAGTGTGCGGCTAGCATTGATTCTGAGGTTTTTGCAATGCAGTCGCTAAGATATTCTGAGGAATAAATGGATGTAGAAATTAAATAAATATATTTTCAGTCAAAACTGATCAGAAGAACTTATAATATGCATAAATATCGATATTCAACTAGTTAAGAATAAGCAAAAGAGACAAAACATTGAAATAATAGAATGTGACGTATATTTGTGTGACAAAAATCTACGCATGATGTAGTCACGTAAACTTGTGGAAGTAGAGTGTGAGATGCTTCAGTTAAATCGAGGTGATGCATGAAAAATGGAGAAACTGATAAATGAGTGATGATTGCTGAGATAGAAGTGGATGCGAACATATTGCGGAATCTCTCATGTCCATGCAGGGTTATAACTATACTTGAAAACTCCAGACACGGTGAGTTTTATTATATAAATGTCTTTTCTTCTTAAAGAAATGTATTTTATTTTGTCATTCCACATGAATGTGACTGTGTGAAAATAACACATGTGTTATTGTGCTGGTTTATGAACAGTTTAATTATAGTTTGAGGGAAAATATGTTGTTTAAATATATAGTTTACTTAGATTGAAAATTCAAGAAGGAGACTGTGAAACCCAAACTCTGTGAAACCGAGATGGTGGGCCACCCACAAGTATAACTTGGACAGTTCATTTTCCACCGAGTTATCTAATCAGTTCTCCTTATGAACACAGATATCTGGTCCAATCCCCTTGTGTTTCATCCTGTTAGTAATACCTGTTGGTGCACTGGAATCCAGTAGTTACACACGTTATCCTTGCATGTTGTGGGTGGTTGGCAGGATGGTGCTATGCAGTTGCTAAGATGTTCTGAGTGGTTTTAGCATGTTGCTGTGTCACTTGCGTGTTGTGGGTTGTTGCTATGCAGTTGCTAAGCTTTATTGCATCTAAACTGGTCAGATGGTGTCATAGCCAAGTTGTTCCAGATAATTAATTTAACATTGCTATAAGTTGGAAATGTTGCCTATGGTGGGTAAGGGGCTGTCTGAAATGTCTACACATTGTACTAAAATGTCCTGATATTGTGGAGGGTATGGTAATAGACTGTCTGAAATGTCCACACATTGCGCTAAATCTGTGGATTTATTTAATTTGATTGAAAAACAGATGGTTCATTATAAATGTTCAATAAGATATACAAAATTACAGAGATCAAACAGTTTATGAAAATGAGTCAAGAAGTACAGGTGAAGAGGAAAAAATAATGTAATAAATTAAATAAAGAACAAAAAATAAATACAAATATAAACCAACACAAATGTATACACAAAGAAGATAAATATAGAAAAAATAAATATATATATTAGTCATGTCATTGGTCAGAAAAGTTCTAATTTTTGCATATAAGAAAGAATACAGGATACGCTTTTATCGCTAAAACTGTGGAGGATGTGGTAAGAGACCATCGGTATATGTTGAAAACTTATAAACTTACATAACAAATAGCAAGGACATTTGCATAGGAAAATAATGAGTGGCAAATTTGGGGCAAGTTTGCCAGAACTCTAGATTTTTTTTAAGGGAGGGTGTTTGTTTTCAGGGCCAACCCTTTAAAAACTATATATCTTCCTAAGAATTTTGTCTCGTTTACTTGTAAAGAATAGCGAAACATTCTCAAAACAAGACAAATGTACTTGAGAGGCAAAATGTCATAAGATATTTTGTGTTGTTTGCAGAGAAATCAAATAAAATGTAGTAATATGCCTATGCTAATAAAAAAAAAAAGCAAAAGAAAGAAAAACTATTTGTCAATGGTTAAGCAAAACATAATTACAAAATTACAAAATTGGTTCAAAGGGAAAACAAGTTTTATTCTTACCCCTTTGGCAAAAATACCTGAAAACAAGGCCTAATATCTTTGTCATTCTGCTTCTCAAGACTTTTTTTTCCAAATCCCTAATATGAGCAAGATAACAGTGATGTATGCCTTTGCAAGCACCACAAATAATGACAGAGATAGGCAAGCACTTAGCCCATTCTTTGGTTTGGGAAAATGGGGAAAACAAGGAAAGAGAGGTAAGAGAATGAACAAAATGGCACATTTCATTAAAAGCTGGGGAAGATGGAGGAAATGGGGGAAAAGAAAACATACAAGACATCTGTCCTTCGCTCTCATTGTTTGCCATGTCCAGTTTTCTCACAGGTCACTGTGCCACTTTTCACAGCAGATGGGAGATAGACAGAAAGGAAGAAAAACAAGAAATGAAAAAGGGGGAAGATTTATATCTAAACCCCTACTGTTAGGATTTTCCATCATTGCCTCAGCGACCGGTTACCTGGGAACGGGATACACAATGGCGTGGTAGCCTTGGCGACAGTGTAGTGGTCTGTCTGGCCAGAGGCAGGGGTTTGAGACAGGCTGGAGTGTTTCAAGCAGCACAGTAAATGTAAGTGTGTGTATGTGTGAGAGAGAGAGAGTCAGTGATTTTACTTTATTAAACTCTCACTATATCCACCTCCTCTGATGAAACTGATGTATTATTGACAAAGACACAAGCTTTACAGAGTCTCTTTCTCTGTCTTTCCAATCCCCCTCTCACACACACACACGCACAAAGTACACACTCTGACACAGTTTAGTTTCAGTTCAATAGAGCTTTATTGGCATAACTGTCAAAATGCAAAATGCCATAGAAAGGCAGAGTGTAATTAATCTGTGTACACACAAACACCCTCACTGTGTTTAACGTACGCTGACAGGTGAATCTATTGCTCTTGTCAGTGAAGTACCATGTAGACATACAAGCTTGATTAAAGGTGATGTGCTTTTTTATTTATTTTATGAGAGTCAGCGATGTAGTACAACACATATGAAGACCAAACACAGCTACAGTATATACACACATACGGACATCTGTGTTTTATATTCAGTATGTAATCTGACCTGTGTGTGTGTGTGTGTGTGTGTGTGTGTGTGTGTGTTAGTGAGTTCTCACATAATGGTTTTTATGCAGTGATCTGAGATGTACCATGCAGAACTAAAAGCCAATGGGCAGCAGATTTTGTATTGATAATTTAATGCAGACACAAACACAATCCATTTCTCTTCTCGAGCACTCATCCCTCACACACTCTATATTTAGTGTTTGTTTATGATTAAACTTGCCCCTGGTTATTTGAATATTGTCTGACTGATATTCCAAAATCCCACCCAAACACCCATTGGAAAGAAAAATCCCAAATGAGGTTTCTTTAATATCTCTTGAATGTTTCTTCTAGACAGACATTAGTTTATGTAAATAGAAAGTACATTTTATCTTTTGTTTAAAGGGATAGTTATTCCCAAAATGAAAATTCAGTCATAATTTTCTCATCCTTATGTTGTTCAAAACATATTTGACCTAGTGTTGTCACGGTACCAAAATTTCAGTAGTCGGTACCAATACCAGTGAAATTTCACGGTACTCGATACCATTTTCGGTACCAAAGCAAAACACAAAAACAGGTTTCTGAACAACACTCTTTTAATATCAAAGTCTACAAAGCATTAGCAGCAGAACTAAGAACAAAACTATGCCATTGAGCAACACTTTAATTTAAATATATTATTTTTTAATTATAACAAAACTGAACAATGTATGCTTAAAGCATTTTTGAACACTTATATAAGATTGGCTTCAACTTTTGAAACTTTTAATTTAAGTTTTTCCAAGTACTAAAAAACAAAACCCCGAAATAAACAAGCATACAATAGAATGAATAAAAAACAATTTCCAAACTAATGTGCAAAGTGCTCTCTTATTAATAAAGCTGCATTTTGCCATTT
This sequence comes from Xyrauchen texanus, assembly GCF_025860055.1. Taxonomy (NCBI): domain Eukaryota; kingdom Metazoa; phylum Chordata; class Actinopteri; order Cypriniformes; family Catostomidae; genus Xyrauchen; species Xyrauchen texanus. The sequence goes on from NC_068276.1 coordinate 18,492,824, forward strand.
TTTTCATGATAAGAAATGCATGTGGACATATATATATATATATATATATATATATATATATATATATATATATATATATTAGATATTATGATTAAATAAGTCGCGAGCAATCGTGTTCTAATCTAATCTAGCTGCATTAAGCGTCCGCGCTCGAGGGATGAGTCTCTCTCAGCCGTGTGCAGTTTCAATTTCTCCTCCTTAGATTGGGACACTCGCACAACTTATAGAAGACGCACCGACCACACAGAGAAATGCCAGTTTCTGAGTTTATGGATATTAACATGATCTGCTTCTGTATTATTTGAACTTTAAAGGGCACCTATTATGGAATTTTGAAAATGACCTTTCATGTAGTGTGCAACATAGATTTAAGTGAACAAAAACATCCTGCAAAGTTTTATATATGAAAGTTCACCGTAAAAAAAGTTATTGTCTCTCAAAAGTAGGAGTCGACTCTGAGTCAATGTAATGAATCGTTTATCCAATGAGTCATTTTCCTTTTCGTTGTGACGTCAAGACGAAAAATCATCAAATTGGCCGTGCCCACTCATTGCGCACGCAGACACCAGGGAAAACTTGACAACAAGATGCTGTGTTCGGAAGTGCATATCAAAAGCGACCTTTTTTCACTGCCCAGGGACGAGCATGTGAAGAATCAGTGGCTAGAGTTTATATTTACAACTATACCACACAAGTATAGCCGAACCTTGTGCTGTGTTTGCGTCATTTTAATGACGATTGCTTTATGAACATGAATGCTTTCAAGTGTGGATTCGCGAGCCAGTTGATACTGAAGGAAGGTTCAGTACCAAGTTTATTTGGATCAGCTTCCTCCCCCGAATCACAACCTGTAAGTATTATTAATAATTGTTGCTTTTATGTGTTTTTTAGCATGCTTAATAATATTTGTGTGTGTTGTGTAAGTTACGCTCAGCGCAGCTTCTAGGTCTCCAATGTCAATTTTTTTGAAATATGTGAAATGTTTGTCGATGTTATTGGAGTTGTCATAAAGAATAGAGTAATAACTTGTAGTAATGCAGTGCTTTACCAATATGTTTATGCGTTGGGCTAACTCAAACAATAATTGATTGGGTGTTTACCACCGAACTTTGGGCTATGATCGCTAACATAAATCAACTCAAATTCCTTCTCTGATTTTGATTTTTTTACTACAAAGCGGTGATGGGCATTCCGTTTCCGACAGTCTCTGCACAGAGTATACCAATCACAACTGACTGGGTCATCTGACCAATCACCGCAGATTAGCGTCACGCAAAGGAGGGGTTTGGAAAAATGAGTCGTTGAATGAATCATTTGGGAGTCGGTGAGCAAATCAGGTAAACATAAATGCATATTATAAGACAACAAAAGTGTTTTTTGTCATTGCATGCATGTAAAACTGTTGTTGGGGACTCCCAAAACAATATTAGGAACATTTTAAATGCCATAATAGGTGCCCTTTAATAAAGATATAACACATTAAAATAACTGCATTTGTAACACCGGATGTTTCCTTTAAAGAGCTCTGCCTCCGCTTATTCCACAACGGTACATGCTTCTGAATGTACTTTTTTTTAATCATTCCCTAATACTTTGGGATCTACATAACATAAACTGTGAAAGTTTAGAGTGCATCTGGACTGATCTGTGTAATTCTTCCTCCATCAGGCATGAACTGCTGCTCTCACGCGTCATCGTTACAGTTTATTGTGATTTCATGTTACGTTAAATGAGATCAAACGACTATTCAACAACGAACATTTTTCTCGTCAATTTTGTATTTTCGACGATGTATATAATGTCGACTAAATGTTTCAGCCCTAATGCAAATGATAATATGCTTTTAAACTCACCTGCTCTAGTTGCTTGAATAAATCCGGGTGTCTGTCTTTCATGTGCTTTATTAAGTTTGATGTGTTTCCTCCTTTCTTCAGAAAATTGCGAAAGCAGCATTTACAAATAGGTTTTTGCTGATCTATGATGTTTCCCTAACCTATGAATTTCCAAACCTGGCTTTTTCCACTTTTCTTTTCGACCAGATTAAGTTGAGACTCCGCAGCAGCAGCAGCTACTTTGCTTGTCGTCATCTTTTTCTTGTTGTGAGCGTTCGAATGTTCCCGACTCTGCATGGGCACCGGGTAGACCCGGTACTCGGTACCCCGGTTCCTCCAGAAATTCTGGTATCATAAATAATTTTTTGTTTGAGTACCGGTATTTTTGACAACACTAATTTGACCCATATGAAAGAGTAGCATCAAAATCCTCTTGTATTTCAAGGAAAAAACATATAGTAATATGGCTTTAAAATGACATTAGACTGGGTAAATAATGACAGAATTTCCCTTTTTAAATAGAAAATTGAAATAACACTTTAAATCTTCTACAATTTTTTTTTTTAGAGAAGTAAACTCTATAATCTCACATTTCTCCTTTTGCCAAGATACTAAAGCCTGATATTTTAAAATGAATATTTTTCATAAAATTCTTCCAAGACATAATTATATAGATATTCTATATCTGCTTGTGGAAAACGGGACAGCCCCCGCCCAGCATAAATGAAATGAACGTATCCTTACCTATGCGCATCCGCATCTGTAACTGTTGTCACCTTGTACTTTTCACTGGCAGTAATTTTCACTCTGTGTGTGCTTGAATTTCGAGAGTTTATCGTAAAATGCAGAGCATTCCAGTCCAAATTAAGACGTACGAAAAGCATTGCCTTCATGACAGTTACACTGAGTCGAGATTTATCTGGTGTCCATGCTGCATTCATTAAAGAGAACACAAGCTCCACAGATGCAGATGTCCCAGGCAGGCATGAAACAAACTCCACGACCTTGGCTAAGACTCTGTAGTTGATGATCTTGCTCTCCAGCTCATGAAAAACGTCTGTCCATCTCTCAGACATGGTCGTCTTGTTCATGTTCCACACAGTGATGCGACGAGTGACAATGTTTTTCGCGCAAGCCCACACATCAAAGAGCGTAGTTTCGTCAATCACACTGAGAGCGGGGATTCTGGAGTAGAAGTGTTCGAGGATGCTCTGAATGTCTTTCCACTCTGGGATGTCTCTCTGTAGGGCCCATTACATTTTTCTGTGTTCTTCAACAAGCGGCTCCAATTTTAGAAGTAATCCACCGATGCTGAATAAAAGTTTCTGACTGCACAAAAGAAATCATCCGCTCGCATGCCACCAGCTTCAACCAGGACATTCAACTGCTTTTCATGTCAGAGGGTATGAATGATTCCTCCAGCCTGGCCTACAAGACTTTTCTCATGTCATGAATGTGCAACTCTATGGCCGTGCACAACAGAATGATACACAAAAAGTCCTTCACTTGCGTGCACCTTGTCAGATTCAGAACTCTTCACCAAAAAAAATCACTAACACTTGGTGTGGCACACAAACATTTAGCAGCATCCACATGCTTTTTTGTAGGAGCCTGCTGCGTGATGTCTGTGTGGCCTCCATGGGCGATGGCAAAGCGAGCTCCACAAATCTCACACCTCACTTTACTAGGCTTTTTAGAAATGTAAACTCTTTTTGAATATTCTCATTAAATGTACATGCACAATTCCTTGACATTTTTCCAGCCACAATTTCATCTGTGTGCTCTTTCAAACTGACTCTTCAATCAGTTCACTAACTGGATGTCTATTGATAGGGGATTGTGATTGGAAGGTTTAATCCAATCATGAACTTCAAATAACATGGTGTGATTGTATTGGTTTTAGAAGCCATTTAATTGGCTACATTTGATTAGAATACCCATATGACTGAGAAAGCCTCATAAGCGATAGAGACATTTTAGGAGAGGGGAAATATGGAACAAAACACGATTTTTTTTAAAATAGTTTTTATAGAATAAGTCGGGACACTAGAAGAGTGCTTAAATATGGGACTGTTCCGGGAAAAATGGGACATCTGGCCACCCTACTATTAGTGGCACACACTTCCTAGGCTGTAATGATTTTACACTTCAGTCAAAATGTATATGTATCTCATGCTTTATCTATTTTAATCCAGTTTACCAGCTCTTATTAGTGTGCCAGTTAGATCTTTCTTTGTGTGTGTCCTGTACTTCTTACAAACTGTATGTCTTTGAGTGTTTGAGACCTTCATCCTGGTTTTTATTATCAAAGTGAGAAAGAGACAGAGAGAAGGAGGGCGGGTCATAACCTGAGACAAAAGGAAATAAAAAACCCCCACTGAGATACATATAAAGAGAGATGAAAGGGAGAACATGGAGGCAGATGATTAATTTGGTTCCTCCATTTCTCTCTGTCTTTCTTTGACTCTCTTTATTCAATTTCTAAAGGCAGAGAGAAAAAGAAAAATTGAACGAAGCCTCTCCTGCTCTTATAAACATGCAGCGCTGCAAACCGTTTCCACGACAACATGTCTCACACATGTGGAGTGATGGAGGGAGGGAGGAAAGAAGAAGGGGAAATGGAGGGTTGAAGGAAATGGCAAGTTCTCTCTTTCTGCTTTGCTTTCCGTCTGTGTATTTTGATGCTTTTCTGCATGCATGAGTTATATTTGCCTGTGTAGCTCTGAAAAGATGTGTATTTGTGTAGCATTTTTGCATTTGTCCAGTATGCCCATCCAGTTTCCCTAATTTCTATAAGTACTCTGCCCATCTGTTAACATTTCAAACATTATTTATTTTCATCCACAACCTTCTCCCCTATCCACAATTTCTTCATGAACAACACCCACCCTTATTTCACACCAGTATGAATGTTAATTTTGTTTGTATAGATGGCCCAGTTCTCATCTACTAGGTGCATAATGTTGCCTGAAGCCATTTCCTTAAATTTGCTTTAATATGGCATACATTTCTGCTAAACATTTTTTTGAGTTTATCTGGGAAACCCAAAGCAGTGCAGATTCTCAGGAAAAACAACAGTTGTTTGATATTGACTATTGGAATGAGTGTTTCAACAATGTGTCATATTTCCAACAGATGTCCCGATGTCTGTCTATACATAATGTCTCTCGAGAAGTTCAGTTACATCTGTAATGTGTTCATTGTGTTAATATTTACAGATGGCTTTTGTTATAATACCCCATTAACACTCATAAAATAACACTAACAAAATAAATATACAGTGTAATTTGGAAGTACACAAATTATCTTTATTAAGAAAAACTCACAACATCACAGGGGCTAAATTTAGATGTGCACATTTAGCTTCCATCTTGATGGTCCCTGATAATATTATAGACATCCAGAGTCCTCTCTCATAATTTGACAGAGTGATAGGTGTCTTAATTGATGTCGTTTATCATTTATTTCCTGCCGTATTGATTTTACCATGGTGTGTCACGCTTTGCCATTTGCTTTTTATGAATCATGATTCATAAAGCTACAGGTAGCCATTATTGGTAATCATTACACACTTAGGTTGTCAAGGGAACTGAGTCCATTTGAATGGATACCTGGGGGGAGAGAGAGGGGATGAGGAGATGGACAAATCATGACACAGAGTGAGAGAGAGAGAAGAATAGAAAAGGAGGACAAGAGGAGTAAAAATTATGCAGCAGGCATTAAATGTTTATATGGATAGTAAAATATAAACAGTTTATTTCTATATTATATTATATTATATTTATATTATATTATATTATATTATATATATATTATATTTATTATATTGACAGGACTGGTTGGTATGGGAATGAGGAAGCATGGTTCAGTTATCTTCACACACTTTTATTAACACAAACTAATCACTCTTTAACGTAGATACAATCTAACGCGTCGCACTCCTGTGCATCACTCTCTCCCTTGACTCTGGCATGGACTCCTCTTATTGCTCTCCCTGGATTATTGCAACAGGAAACTGCTGTTAGACTTAATTATCACCCAGGGATGAATCCTTACAGCTTCCCCCCTTCCCAGACGGACGCTCAACCACGCCCTCGTCACACACCCCCATCACCCGACTCAGGCCAGGGAGCTATCTGGCCTGCCCACCACCCCCCCAAATCCATGACAGCCATCTGCGCCCCCAGCCTGTGGACCACCTCGAACTTAAAAGGCTGTAAAAGCCAGTTAGTGTCCTTCATGCGGTGGAGCCACTGGAGCGGGGCATGATCTGAACAGAGGTTGAAGGCCCACCCAACAGGTAGTCACGGAGAGTGAGGAAGGCCAGCTTGATGTCCAAGCGTTACTTCTCCACTGTGCTGTACTTAGTCTCATTCAAAGAGATCCTCCAACTAATGTACAGCACTGGCCTTTCCTCCCCCTTCACCACCTGCGATAGCACTGCCCCCAGCCCCCTGTATGAGATATCCGTCTGTAAAATAAAAGGGAGAGTGAAGTCAGGTGTATGTAAAAGCGGCCCGCCACAAAGTACAGCTCTCACCTGCATAAACACCTGTTGATTCTGCTCCATCCACTGGACTGGATCTGGTGCGGCCTTTTTAGTAAGATCAGTCAGCGAGTTGGTGAGACCCAAATAATTAGGTACAAACCTACGATAGTTGCCAGCCAGCCCTAGGGAACTGTCTTACCTCCTTTTTGGTCTTAGGTCTTGGGCAGGCTGCAATTGCTGCGGTTTTATCAATTTGGGGCCGCACCTGCCCATGGCCCATATACCTCCACCTGCCTAATTGCACACTTCTTTGGGTTTGCCATAAGCCCTGCTTGCCTCACCAACCTCAGGGCAGCCCTCAGGTGTTGCAGGTGCCATTGCCAATCATTACTGTAAATAATGATATCATCCAAGTAGGTTGCACTGTATGCAATGAGTGGTCTGAGGACTCGGTCCATGAGCTGCTGGAACGTAGCCTGAGACCCAAACAAACCGAATGGAAGTGTCATGAATTGGTGTAAGCCGAACGGTGTGGAGAAGACCATTTTCTCAAGGGGTAGTGGGGTTAAGGGGATCTGCAAATAGTCTTTTGTGAAATCTGGTGTCGAATATATATATATATATATATATATATATATATATATATATATATATATATATAAAATAAAACAAAATCTTGGGTAGGCCTAGACCACCTTTGTCAATTGGTTTATGCAGTTTACTGAAATATAATCTGGGACATTTACTATTCCAAATGAAGGACTTTGCTATGCTATCAAATTGCTTGAAATAAGAGAGGGGGACATCTATAGGGAGTGACTGTAGCAGGTAGTTGAATTTTGGAATACAATTCATTTTAATAACATTAACATTCCCAATCATCAATAAATGTAATGAAGCCCTCCTGCCAACATTGCTCAAACCTTTTTATTAAAGGGTCAAAATTAACTCTAACTATATCGGTCAAATTAGCTGAGAATAAAATACACAAATACTTAATGCCCTGTTTGGGCCACTGGAAGGCGCTGGCTGGAAAGCTGTTACTGGGCAGTAAGCTGGGCAGGTACAGAGCCAAAGTTTCAGATTTAGATCAATTGACTTTGTATCCTGAGAACTTAGAAAAGGAATTTATGATTCTGTGGAGGCAAGGCATAGATCTATTAAGGTCAGAGACGTATAATAAAATATCATCTACATGAAGCAGAAGCTTATGCGGCATACCTCCCGCCATCCACCCTGGAAAATCATCCTCCTTTCTTAAAATAATCCCATTCTACAATATCAAATGCTTTTTCAGCATCAAGTGAGATGGCAGTGACCGGAGTCTGATCATTCACAACTGACCACATGATAATGATGAATCGCCTAATTCTATCAGAAGAGCTGTGGCCCCAAATAAACACCACCTGATCTATATGAATAAGAGATGTCATGACTTTACTTAATTGATTAGCCAAAATTTTTGACAATATTTTAACCTCTAGCCCTGGAAGGCTCAAGAGACGAAGCCCTGGGAGGCTCGAGAGGCGGAGCCCTGGTAGGCTCGGGAGGCGGAGCCCTGGAAGGCTCGAGAGGCGGGGCCCGAGGAGGCTCGGGTGGCTCGAGAGTCGGAGCCCTGGGAGGCTCGAGAGACGGAGCCCTGGATGGCTGGAGAGGCGGAGCCCTGGGAGCCCTGGTAGGCTCGAGAGGCGGAGCCCTGGGAGGCTCGAGAGGTGCTGGCTCTGGGACGGTCGAGGCTACAGGCGCTGGCCTTTCCTTTTCTACTCCTCCTCCGGGCGGGATCGCAGACCGTGGCAGGCGTGGGCTCTGGCTCGCAGACCGTGGCAGGCGTTGGCTCTGGGTCACTGACCGTGGCAGGCGTTGGCTCTGGGTCGCTGACCGTGGCAGGCGTGAGCTGGGGAGCGGAAGCCTTTCTTCTCCTCCTACTCCGGGCGGACGAAGTTGGCAGCGCTGGCTCATTGACCAAGGCAGGCATGGGGGTTGGCTTGCTGGCAGGTGGGGCAGGCATGAAAGGACGAGCCATGGACGACTGGAGGGTCACCACTGTTGGAGGAGAGGCAGGGTCCTCCTCAACAGTGCCCACAGTGAACGGAGAGCCGCATGCCAGCAGAGTCTCCTCCACGAAATCACGGAGCATCCAGCCGCGCGTCGCCGGTGGCCACCGCTCCTTGAGCGAACTGGTCAGGTTGTCCCGGAAGAAAACCACCAGGGAGGAGTCTGGGAAGTCCGTGGCACTCGCCAGCTCAAGAAAATCACGAACATGGTCCTCCACCGGACTGCTTTCTTGCCGCAAATTCAGCAAACGACAGTTTGCTCGAAGAACCGCTAGATCCATAGTGGTCTATCGTTCTGTTAAGAATGCAGACGAAGGCAGATGAGGAGTGGAGATCTAAATGTGGGTTCTTTAATGAATAAGTAGAAAGTGAACAAGATAACTAAAAATAAAACAACACTGGCAACAAACAAAACATCCACGAGGGGAAAACAACATAAACATGAAAAACATCCACGGGCAGGCGAAACATCAAGAAACATCCATAACATTCACATTTACGATAGACAAGGAGTGGAGAAACAGCAGGGTTTAAATACACAGGAGGCATGATGATAACAAACGCCAATCAGGTGAGAACAATGACACAGGGCTGGTAGTGATGAGGGCCGGGAATTGTGGGAAGTGTAGTTTTTGACAAAGACTAGTGAAACACAGGGCAGACAACAAGGGAATCGTGACAGCGACCTTCTGTTGATGTAAGAGTTTTTGAAGGAGTGTTATTCCACAAAACATACTCCACTAGATGGAACCAACACAAAAAGAAACAAAAAGGTGCCCAGCTTCCTCAGACAGTCAAGTTTATGTTGAGTGAGTCAAGCTCACTTGGGAAATCATCAAATGGCTTACCCACCCCATTGTCTCTATGAAGGAAAATGCTTGCTGTGGGCATGTACATATTTTGCGGCTATCCTTAGTATCTATTCTCAATATAGCCGGGAACATCAGTGCAAAAGCAACCTTCTGTTTATGTAAGAGATTCTTGCATTCCTTGAATCGATCATGTTACTCTCTCGTCGAATTCGCTATGTCTGGGAACAAGAAAATGTTGTGTCTGTTGTGCCTTGCGTAACACGAGATCTCTATCGGATGATTTCAAAAATGTGGCCAGAACTGATCAGGGCCTGTCTCCTTCAGCGGATCTCCAAGCCGGGACTGTGAGTATGCTCGATTTCCAGCTTGTAGACTGTTATGTCGATTAGACTCGGAAAGAGCTTGTCTAGGGATTTCACCATATCTCGACCTTCCTCATGCTCAGGAATTCCAACAATTTGGACATTGTTTCACAGACTACGATTTTCAAGGTCTTCCAACTTTTCCCAAACACGTTCCAAATCTACTTTGGTCGCTAGCGGGTTAGCAGCTAACTCCCTCTGCGATGACTCCAGATAATCGATCCCATTCTCGGCGTCCCTGTTTCTTGTAACCAACTCAGAGAATTTTGTCTCCATCGCACTGATCGATCGATGTATTACTGCAAGATCCTCCAAGTTCGCTACGACCTTCGTCAGCATCACAGACATACTCACCAGCTGACACTGAATTTTTCCCGCTGCATCATCCAAATTGAGTCTCTGGTCTGTGGCCCTGTTTGGGGTATCAGCTTGAGCACGTAAGTATCTTTTAATATCTCCAGGGCCTGAGGATTTTTATTCATTGACATGTTGACTTCTTAGAACAGTTATATAGCAGGGTGTATCGAATCTCACTGGTTTTAGGCACAAAAATCATTAAAAACTAGCAAATAAAGTGAGCAGAGCTCGCCGTTCACACGTTCGTCCCTGCATGGTGCCACATGACTCACTAAATGCACATTCTTAAGGGGTATACAGCTTTAAAATAAACTAAGCAAAATTGCTACTGCATATTTATCTCAGAAATGGGTGAACAGTTGATTTCATACAGTATTTCATAATTTCTATGAAGTAGAGATCGGACCACAGCACAATAGAAGTGCAACACAAGTCTAATGCTGTTCTTTAATAGCTGCGTCTACTCACATGCAGAACTGACTAGAGAGAAGCATTATGAACTTGAAACGTTTCTCAGCAAGTATACTTGTGAAATGGAGCCGGAATGTGTGAAATGTGTCAAACAAATACGGTGTCAGAGCATAAAAGAAATAGACTAGACTAACAAACAAGCAAAGGTACCGACCATTTCAGGCCAATTTAAGCCCTGACTGAATGTATGGCTCCAGATGTCAATAAATGTATTTAAATGTATTATTATTATTAATTGTATTATTATTATTATAAGTGTATAAGCCCATTATTATGACCCATCATTTTTTTTACTTCTTGCCCTGCAGTTTTTCACTTGCATTTTTTATGCATACAGGACTTAAACATTTTAAAGTCCTCTATACTGTTGCACGAATTCGGTCACTTATATGAATTGAAACCATACATATCCAGGGTAAATTGCACCTTATCTTTGTGTTTGGAAGCGTTTTTTGAACCAAAGGCTGTTCTCTGTAGTCCTTTAAATAAACGCGCTGCACCTGTGAGACGCAGATTCCCTGAGCGCACTTGAGTGCCTGTGCTCGCGCTGCTGTCGTCCAGCACGCATTCGGCCGAACAAATGGTATTTCACACAAGGCTGACATTTACATGGATTTATAATAGGTATTTCAAAATAAATAAATAATTGATTTAGAGCTTGGGGCCCTTTGGGTTTAGAGCCCTCTGGGCAACAGCCCAATTGGCCTGGTGGTGGTTAATCTGTTCCTGCATAACAGTTCCCTTTTAATCAATCTAGGTATAGTACAGTAAAAAAAACAGCCTACAGATTTGACCCACCAAAAATGAGGCAGAAATTTGCACCACCTTTCATTGAGTACATTTTCTTAATTTTAGCATGCAATATATAGGTTAAGAATATCCGGCAAAATCTATATAACTTAGATAGTTAGTAAAATTGACCTTTGTAAAATATAAATACAATATTTTCCATTATAATTATTGTATATTTTTACACTACACATAACTAAATATATTTCAGTTACTCACAAGAAACACAAAAGTTATTGTTAAAAATATTATTGACCAACATATGTACAAATGGGTTTACTAAACAAAAATGTGACAGATAATCATCTTTGAATGTTTTAATGCACAATACAGTAAAACTTTAATATATAAGAATCACATCTGATCTGGCATCCAGTTCTTTAAAACAATTTCCTATTCAGTCAGTACTTAATTGCCCTTAAAATGACAGAAAAAGAAAGACAGAAAGATTTCCATATTACACGGGTATACATGGTTGGGGAGTAACGGAATACATGTAACAGGATTGAGTACTTAAAATACAAAATATAAGTAACTGTATTCCACTACAGTTTCAATTTAAGTCATTGGTAATTAGAATACAGTTACATTCAAAAAGTATTTTGATTACTGAAGAGATTACTTTGCATTTTATTGTCATTTGTTTCATTTAATATTTAGTCCTTTCAGATGGGAAGCATTTATACATATAAATGACGTGATCCAAATTGCATTTGAACAGCAGTGAAACACTTTCCTATGATGTGTTACATTCATACGAGCAGACAGAGAAGTACGTTAGAAGTACGTTTGGAGCAGACGAAATAGAAGTGTGTATATTGTCAGCTTTATGCTAAGCTAAAATGCTATTTCTAGCCATTATACATGCACATGTTACCAGACATGATCGTATTTTTTAATCAAGAATATTAACGTTGGATCATAATTTCTTTTTTTCTAATAAGATCTTTGATATTAGGGCAAAAATCATATTCTTGATAATATTTTATTTATTGGTTTCCTGTGAAAATATCTAAAAATCCTTAAAACAAGAACAATTTGATTTATCTTGTTTTAGAAACAACACTACATTAGATATTTAGGTTTTTCAGAGAATGTATTTTTAACATATGTATTTTGCTTACTGCACTGGCAGAGTTTTTAAAAGGTAAAAAATCTACCAGTGCTGAAGAAGTAATCCAAACCCTTGAGTAATCTATCGGAAAACATTACAAATTCCATTTTACAGCATGTATTCTAGTGGAATGCATTTCTAAAGTAACCCTCCCAACCCTGCAGGTGTATAACAGCTAATTCTGTGTTAAATTCAATTGGGCTGCACAACTCATTTACGACTGTACATTAGGGCATCAGCGCTACATTGCCCGTGAATTCCTTTCAATTTGCCTAGTATAATATCAAAAACTAAAAAGGAAATAATAATAATATTAAAAATACAAATATGTCTTACCTTAAAATCTATGTCCAAATATTTTTTTTTAAAACAAGCTTTAATATAATGTTACATAGGAACTTTGACTCATTTGTTGATATTACTTAATATAAGTTATATTAATCACTTACGTTGTATATCTTGCCGAGTGCCAGCATGTTTGTGTGACATCACGCACCTGCAACTCGGTTGAAAATTTCCTCACAAGTTTCCTAGTTGGAATTCTGACTTCAAGTGACATTCCATTGCACTTTTCGTAGTAGGAAGCTGGAAAATCAGACTTTCTGAGTTGAATGGAACACAGCATGAGCACCAGTGGGTGGGGCCATGGGTGCAATGATGAAAAATAGGCATTGATGTCTTGCTGAACAGTCAGTCATATGCAGTACTTGGTCCTTGTGATGTCACAAGTTCCACAAATTCCAAATATCCTGTTTTTGGAGCCTGTTTTAAATAAATGCAATTTTTTTCTGTGAGGAGGACGTTGTCAGTTCCGAAGTTTACAGAATCTTTTTATAGTACAATGACCTCTTATTTGTCAAAAGATAAAGGAAAAATGTATTCCTTGTGTCTTGACCGCTTTAAAAGATTTGTTCAAAAACATGGATTTGTTCATGTATGAAACACGACTAGTCCAAAACAGAGCAGTATGAGAGCAGTGCAGAGAGCAAATTGTGCTTTATGCTTTAGGTTCTTTTGGAACAATTTTTTGCCAGTGGAGAAGAAATGCACAAACTATCTGACCAACTTTTGTCTGAAATGTAAGTTATGTCATAATATACAACACTTAGTTCTGGTCCTTGAAATCTGATTGGACGAGAGAAGTTATAGAAGTACTGACAATAACAGAACATCACTCAGATGCTTCACTGTTTGTATCACTCCGCTTGTGTTCGTGGTGTTCTAAAATAAAGTGCAAGAGCAGTGCAGATGTGTAAAGAGCTAGATGTGTCTCTTAACATTTATTTTTTTTTGACATTGCAGATTTCAGCCTGCAGGTGGCAACAACAGACCATTTTTTTTGTAAATAAGCCAGTTGAGGTGACGTGCATTTAGTCAGCATCAGTCAGTCAGTGTTTTCATCCATCAGCACACCGTAATCACTTTGATTACTACTACACTACTAAAGATAGGAAATAGCTTTACACGGCTTTAAACTAACAAGTTCAGCATTAAGACTCATCACAGGTGAGAGACACAACAGACTGATTAATTACACAAGCTCAAAGGCACTTACCTTTTACCGGCGTTTCCACATTGAAGAAGACATACTGTTCAAAATTGCAGAGGAGTTTGCAGTTTCTATAGTGAATGACACTTGCACCAGATACCAAAATTACATTATCTTCAGAAAGCTGACCAACACACTACAGAATCTCTTTTTTACATTCACGACAGACTCAGGTAATCGCACATGCTCTCTCTCTCTCTCACACACACTTGTTTCTGCAATAACTTGTTCGAAATATCCCAAGCCATGATACTAGTTCTAAAGTGACATTTTTGAGAGGCTTGAACGCATCATTTGGTTTGAACCAGCAACAGTAGATTCTGATCCGTCACGTAAGAAATGAGTTCCATGAACAAATACGTTTTTTGTGACCATACTCAGTTTTGCCAGATTTTTTTTTTACATATACTTGTTCATTGAACTATAAGGAATATCGCAATCATGCTATATGTCCCTAAATCAGCACTGTTGTGATGACCTACGCTAAGACACTCAGCTTGCAGTCTCGTGCTTGCCAACGAATCACAGCAGTGCTGAAGAAGGGCCATATCGAACTCTTGCTTGTTTGGTATTGCATTATTATTGACTTGTTTGTTGAACTGTTGTATAGAAGCAATATCACACTCACAATCATGCTGTTGGTCTAAATGTCAGAATGGCTGTGATTACCTGCATCACAGCCACGCTGATATACAGCACAAAAGCACTCTTGCTTGTATGATAATGCTTACATATTACCAATGCTTTGGCAGTGTAAAGTTATTTATTTTAATTTTTTTTTGCCAATGTAGCTACTTGAATCTTGTAAAAGAGAGAGAGAAAGCAGCAGCAGAAAGGGGGGTGAAAGAGAAGAAAAGGGGTGAGGGAGAGACAGACTGATTTGTGCCCACCTTTTTGCCCCCTGGTATATTAAGCTTTTTTGTCACAGGCAGGTAAATCCATGCTTAACACTTCCACAAACACAATATACCCTCCCCCTGTGGATCCATCAACCTCACAGAGTGTATGCACGCATCGGTAAACTCTGTAAACTCTCACACAGTGCTGCAGTCTCTGAATAAAGACACACAATAATGCTCTGAAAATGTATAGGCCAATGCCATGATTTACAATTATAAACAGTAACTGCTGTGGAAGTTGCTTTGCTCTGTGAGTTATATTACAGTGCTTGAAAGGCTGCACTGTATTGAAATTCCTCTTCTTTTTATTCTACACACATTTCTGGAATTAATTCAGACAGCTTAACATACAGACTCAATTCACACTTTGTTTGGTAGTTTATGACTTCATGTGTTAATATAAACTTTGAATGAGATGAAGGTAATTGATTTGGCATGCTGTCTGTATGTAATTGAGGGTCTGAGCACAAGCTGGACTCGAGCTCTAAATGACCTGTCTGGACTACTTTATTATTGAATATTTAATAGAAATGAACAGAAACCACATTTACTTAATGTTGTAGAATACTTGGAGAAAGGAGACACATCTCAGATGCACTTTTAATAATGTCAGTAATGTTATGAATTCCACTTGACCATTCCAATAAAGTTTGTTACATTTTTAGATTCATTTATAGTTTTTTTTTTTTATTAACATCTTGAGTTTTACATTTGAGTGACAAAGGTTCTGATGCAGCATCATCATCTTTTTTGCAGTGCAGAACTGCTGTCAATGGCTGATTCATTCAAATTAAGCTGAAAATGCCTGAAAAGTCAACTCAAGTTAAGTGGCTTTTGTTGTAATTTCAACCACATACAGCTAGTACAATACACAGTGAAACGTTCCTCCAGGACATTGGTGCTACATAAAAACAACATGAAACAACATAAAACAAACACAGAGCTACATGAGACTACACAGAACTAAAATACCTACACATTTCTACATAAAGTGCATGTGCAAATTTGTGCAAACAGTACAATAATTACTGAAACAGGACAATAGGCACATTAAGAGACAGTGCAGCGCCGATCAGTACAGAGTTCTTGTGTGAAAGTGTGAGATGAAACAGGAAGTGCAAAAAGATATTACAATATAATAGAAAATGCTGTGAATGTAAACATAACATACTATGACATAGTATTCAGTAGCAGCAAAAAAAATGTGGGTAGATAATACAGAAATGTGCAAAGTTGCAAAGGGATTTGAATGGTATTCAGTTGAGTGTGGGTGTGTGCTTGGGTGTGTTGAGGAGTCTGATGGCTTGGGGGGAAGAAGCTGTTACACACTCTGGCCGTGATGGGCCCGAATTCTTCTGTACCTTTTGCCAGATGGCAGGAGGGTGAAGAGTTTGTGTGAGGGGTGCGTGGGGTCATCCGCAATGCTAGTGGCTTTGTGGATGCAACGTGTGGTGTAAATGCTTATAATGGAGGGAAGAGAGACCCCGATGATCTTCTCAGCTGACTACACTATCCTTTGCAGTGTCTTGCGATCCGAAATGGTGCAATTTCCAAACCAGGCAGTGATGCAGCTGCTCAGGGTGCTCTCGATATTCCCTCTGTAGGATGTGGCGAGGATGAGCTTTTATCAACCTTTGCAGAAAGTAGAGATGCTGCTGGGCTTTCTTGGTAATAGAGCTGGTGTTGAGGGACCAGGTTAGGTTCTCAGCCAGGTGAACACCAAGGATTTGGTGATCTTGATGATCTCCACAGAGGAGCTGGAGAGTGGTCTCTCTGTGCTCTCCTGAATTCAACATCCATCTCTTTTTTTTGTCCACGTTCAGAGACAGGTTGTTGGCTATGCACCTCCTCTCTGTATGCTGACTCGTCGTTCACAGTCGTGTCATCAGCGAACTTGTGATTCGAGCTGTGCATTGCTCCACAGTTGTGAGTCAGCAGAGTGAAACGCTCTGTGGCCCCAGTGCTCAGTGTGGTGCTGGTGGTGGTGGAGATGCTGCTCCCTGAGTCAGTCAGGAAGTCCAGGATCCTATGTCTATGAACAGCATTCAAACGTAAGTTTCCTTTTTGTCCAGGTGGGTGAGGGCCAGATGGAGGGTGGTGGTGATGGCGTATCTGTTGAGCGGTTGGGACGATATGCAAACTACTGGGTGTCCAGTGAGGGGGGCAGCTGGGTCTTGATGTGCCTCATGACGAGCCTCTCGAAGCACTTCATGATGATAGGTGTGAGTGCAATGGGACGGTAGTCATTGTGGCAGGACACAGACGATTTCTTTCAATACGGTGGTGGTGGCCTTGAAGCACGTTAGAATGACGCTGCTGCTCAGGGAGATTTTGAAGATGTCAGTAAGAACATCCACCAGCTGGTCTGCAGATACTCTGAGCACTCTGTCAGGAATATTGTCTGGTCCAGCAGCCTTCCGTGGGTTGACTCTGCATAGAGATTTCCTCATATCAGCTGTGGTAAGACATAGAACCTGGGGAGGAGGGGTGGTCATCCTCACTGTCACGTCAGTCTGTGCTTCAAACTGAGAGTAGAAGTCGTTCAGCACATCTGGAAGGGAGGCATCACTGTCATAGGCAGGAGATGTTGTCCTGTAATTGGTTATGGCCTGGATGCCCTGCCATCCATGTGTGCCACATGTCGCCACTGTCATGGAATTAGATGTGGATTCTCTGGGCGTGTGCATGCTTTGTCTCTCTGATGACCCAGGACAGTTTGGCCCTCACTGTTCTTAGGGTCGCCTTATTGCCTGCTCTGAAGACAGAGTCTCAGGTCCTCAGCAGTGCACGCACCTCCGCAGTCATCCACGGCTTCTGGTTGGAGCGTGAGGTGATGGTCTTAGAGAGAGTGATGTCATCAATGCACTTGCTGATGTAGCTGGTCACTGATGCCTTGTATTCCTATTCCTGCCATCGGTGGCAGCCTCCATGTGTCTGTCAGTGTGCTCAAAACAGTCCTGAAGAGCAGAGATGGCTCCTACTTGCCAGGTTCTCACCTGTTTCAGAACCGGTTTAGGGTTTCTGATGAGCGGTCTGTATGCTGGCATTAGTATAACAGAGATGTGGTCTGAGTAGCCAAGGTGGGGGCAGGGCTCCGCCCGGTAGGTGCCGGGAATGTTTGTGTAAACAAGATCCAGCACGTTCACCCCTCTCCTTGCAAAGTCCACATGCTGATGGAATTTAGGGAGAACTGACCTGAGATTTGCATGGTTGAAATCTCCAGCGACAATAAACAGTCCGTCAGGGTGTGCATTTTGCAGTTCACCAATAGCCCCATACACTTCACAGTGCGCCTCCTTAGCATTAGCACTTGGGGGAATGTACACTCCGATTATGAGGACAGTTATGAATTCCCATGGTAAATAAAATGGTCTGCATCTAACAATCAAAAATCCACCTGTGATGAGCAGTAACTAGAAACTAGCACTGAGTTCTGTGTTGATGTAATCACACAAGTCACCACCGCTAACCTTACTGCACAGAGCGGCATTTCTGTTGGCACGAAACGAGTTGAGCCCATTTAGCTGAATGGCGGCGTCCGGAACTCTGTCACTGAGCCACGTCTCTGTGAAAACAAAGATGCAGCAGTCTCTAAACTCACACCGCGTCTGCTGGAGGTGGATGTAGTCCAATTTAATGTCCAGGGAATAGACATTTGAGAGCAGGATAGACAGGAAAGCCAGCCAGCTAGGGTTTGTTTTTAGCCTAGCATGAACCCCCACCCTCTTGCCGCGCTTTCACTTCCTCGCACACTGATTAAGACGTCCCCTCCATCGACCACCGGCATTATGCCGAGGACTGGAGGCCTGGTCTCCGCAGCGAGCCGAGATCGCGTAGCTTCTCCAGAAGATCATCGTGCAGCTTGGTTGTTGCATGATACTTATATTTTAACAGTGCCACACCAGTTACATTTTCCAAGAAACAGTACATTTATTAATTATTTTAGTAATCAGACATAGGAGATAAAGTGACATTTTAATTATAATTGTGTTATGCGATGGTCTTCGTTGTCTTTCCTGTCTTTCTCTTCCTCTTTCATCTTTCTCTGAAGAGCAGTCTTTCTCTGAAGAACATATTCAAACAGGGCCTATTTAAGTCCATCCAGAGGAAAAAACAACATAGGCTTTCTATGGCATTGTAAGGCTTTCTAAGTTTACCATGAGGTAAAGTAAAGAACTTATGTAAGACTTACACAATAACTTGTATAACATTAACTTGCACATGGCTGTAAGAATACATATGAGACAAAAGATGTAAAAGTATAAGCAGAATAATGTAATGCAAATAATCAATAATGTTACAAAATCATTACAAATACTGATGATAATCAATAATACTGATAAACATGAACATTTTTGTCTTCGCATTGGTCTTCGTCATTGTTATCCCGCCTGCTTTAATAAGACCCAGTTGCCTCACAGCTGCTTTTGGTAGATTTTAACTTTTCACCAAAAACTCAAAAAATTGCAAATGGCTGTTTTTCAATTTAACAAATGCAATTGCTGTGACAGACAAATATGATGTTGTACCACCATGTAAGATCTAACAGGATGAATAGAACCCTGTCTCCACTACCAAAGCTCCTAGGCTATTATTTGTGAATGGATATGTGAAAAAACTAAAATAAATAATGTAATACCTTTAAATTATGTCTAGGCATTATATATATATATATATATATATATATATATATATATATATATATATATATATATATATATATATATATATATACACACTCACCTAAAGGATTTTTAGGAACACCTGTTCAATTTCTCATTAATGCAATTATCTAATCAACCAATCACATGGCAGTTGCTTCAATGCATTTATGGGTGTGGTCCTGGTCAAGACAATCTCCTGAACTCCAAACTGAATGTCAGAATGGGAAAGAAAGGTGATTTAAGCCATTTTGAGCGTGGCATGGTTGTTGGTGCCAGACGGGCCGGTCTGAGTATTTCACATTCTGCTCAGTTACTGGGATTTTCACGCACAACCATTTCTAGGGTTTACAAAGAATGGTGTGAAAAGGGAAAAACATCCAGTATGCGGCAGTCCTGTGGGCGAAAATGCCTTGTTAATGCTAGAGGTCAGAGGAGAATGGGCCGACTGATTCAAGCTGATAGAAGAGCAACTTTGCCTGAAATAACCACTCGTTACAACCGAGGTATGCAGCAAAGCATTTGTGAAGCCACAACACGCACAACCTTGAGGCGGATGGGCTACAACAGCAGAAGACCCCACCGGGTACCACTCATCTCCCCTACAAATAGGAAAAAGAGGCTACAATTTGCAAGAGCTCACCAAAATTGGACAGTTGAAGACTGGAAAAATGTTGCCTGGTCTGATGACTCTCGATTTCTGTTGAGACATTCAGATGGTAGAGTCAGAATTTGGTTTAAACAGAATGAGAACATGGATCCATCTTGCCTTGTTACCACTGTGCAGGCTGGTGGTGGTGGTGTAATGGTGTGAGGGATGTTTTCTTGGCACACTTTAGGCCCCTTAGTGCCAATTGGGCATCGTTTAAATGCCACGGCCTACCTGAGCATTGTTTCTGACCATGTCCATCCCTTTATGGCCACCATGTACCCATCCTCTGATGGCTACTTCCAGCAGGATAATGCACCATGTCACAAAGCTCGAATCATTTCAAATTGGTTTCTTGAACATGACAATGAGTTCACTGTACTAAAATGACCCCCACAGTCACCAGATCTCAACCCAATAGAGCATCTTTGGGATGTGGTGGAACAGGAGCTTCGTGCCCTGGATGTGCATCCCACAAATCTCCATCAAATGCAAGATGCTATCCTATCAATATGGGCCAACATTTCTAAAGAATGCTTTCAGCACCTTGTTGAATCAATGCCACGTAGAATTAAGGCAGTTCTGAAGGCGAAAGGGGTCAAACACAGTATTAGTATGGTGTTCCTAATAATCCTTTAGGTGAGTGTGTATATATATATATATATATATATATATATATATATATATATATATATGTGTATATATATATATATATATATATATATATATATATATATATATATATATATATATTCACATTTACATTTATGCATTTGGCAGACGCGAATTACAGCGACTTACAGTGCCCTTATTACACAAGGTTTTGTTGTTATTGTGAGTGTACACAAATAAAAGTAGACACGTTATAGTCTCTAATGATGTTTTACACTTATCTGTATGCCCCAAAATGTTATGTTGTTTCTGCTGTAATGATGAAAAAAATCCAGCAGGACGCGTCGACGCGTCTGTCGACCCCAGAGGGTTAAACAGGGGCGATGCTAGGGGTGGGCTTACCAGGCTTAAGCCCCGGATGTTTCAGGAAAAGCTCAGAATGTTTTTATAACTTTGTACTTGTCACTGAGTTTTCATACGTGCAGTAAAATAAAATCCTTTAGAACCGTAATTAAAATAAATTCTGCTCTCTGAGCAGTGTCTCCTTTTATGATAATTCACACAGACAAGAAGTACTGAATGACATGTAAACTTGCCAATAGTTGATAAGATGTTACATACGATCCAGCCAATGAGATTGGATCTTTTGGATGTAATTACCTCTTTTGCTTTAGATAGATGGTTTGTAGGTGTGCACTTGTGTTGGTGAGGAGATTTATTAGAATATTGAAATGGACATTTGAAAAAAGAAGTATATTTGGAGGTTTTAAACAGATAGCGTGTTCAATTCATGTTCAATGAATTCATGTGTTCAATGAGTTTGAAAGAACCTACATATACTGTATTTCTTCACTGTTATCCATAGATACCCTATAAAAACTATAAAAACTTTTTGTTAATATTTACAAACATTATTACATTATTAAATGCTTAAAAGATTAAAACTGCAGCACTGTTTATATCCACCATTGAAAGATACTTTAATTATGTCACGGTAATTTCATCAATAACAACTACACTATACAAAACCATCTGATACATACCACCATCACATTGTTGACCTTTTAAAATCATTAAACATACAGTACTGTACAAAATTAGATAAAAGTACTGATACAAATTTGTCTTTATGACATTTTCAGTTGGCTTACATTTCTAGGACAAATTATTGCTGTAACAAGATTGACTTTTGATCAAGCATTATAAATGGCTAAACACTGGGGACTCAATTTTGTTCATTTAAATGTTATGTGTTGATTCTCATGGACTATGGCAGCTCTGATGCACCATTACCTTTACTCAGAACCAAAGCTTACCTTAAACACTATTCTCATGGCACAAGCATAAGCTTGCCATTGTGGTATTTTGGTGGGAAGCTGGAGTGAAAGCTGCAGTGCCGTCTGTCTGGGGGAAAGGCCTGCCTCTGATGGGCCTGTGTGAGAAATGAGCTGCTTTTAATGAAGTGGCATTATTAGCAAAGAGCGACAGATCGCACTCCTAATGCTGCAGTACATATTGAGGGACAGAGAGAGAGAGTGAGAGATAGAAAGGGGAGAGCTGATATTGAGAGAAAATGAAAGACAGAGATAGAGGAGGAAAGAGAAAGAGGGGAATTTTGAGGGCTGCACTTTTAAGAGATATATGATTTGTTTTAGAGACATCAGAACTTGTGTGTGTGTGAGCGAGAGAGAGAGAGAGAGAGAGAGAGAGAGAGAGAGAGAGGCACAAAGTCTCATTTAGAATGGAGTGCTAAAAGCTCTGGTCTGAATTAGGCCAGTGTCCATTAATAATGAATATCAAAAATAGCACCATCACAAATCAAAGTCCCCGGACACACACTGCAATTTAATACTGCCCACAGCTAAATGCTATATAACAGAGACACACATGCACAAACATCAATATTTCTCTGTAGTATGATGCAAATATGCAGATATGCAACACACTAGTAGTCACTAGTAGATTAATGTATACCCCTACCACACACACACACACACACACACACACACACACACACACACACACACACGTAGTGGTTCCATGTTTTATGGGGACTTTCCATAGACATAATGGTTTTTATACTGTACAAACTTTATATTCTATCCCCTACACCTAACCCTACCCCTAAACCTAACCCTCACAGAAAACTTTCTGCATTTTTACATTTTCAAAAAACATAATTTAGTATGATTTATAAGCTGTTTTCCTCATGGGGACCGACAAAATGTCCCCACAAGGTCAAAAATTTCGGGTTTTACTATCCTTATCCTTATTATCACAAAGTGATAAATACACGCTCACACACACACACACACACACACACACACACACACACACACACACACACACACACACACACACACACACACACACACACACACACACACACACACACACACCTACCTTCCTCTCATGTATTATAGGCTTTATATATTATCTGTTACCATATATTATCATATTACTGTTTAGTTTGTAGTTGGAAGTCGGAAGTTTATCAACTGCAATGTATTGATTATTCATTTATGTTTCTACTCGTTATACTTTAAAGAGAAGCATGCACATGTCCCAAGGGCTGGATTGAAGCCTTCATTGGTTTCCTTTTGAATGTCGATGTTCTCTATGAATCGACTTTCCTAAGAAAACAATCCTGTATTGAGACTGATTCTGTCTGGTAATTAGTGTCTGATTCCCAGCAATATGAATAATTTTTTTCCCCTCCCAATTTGGAATGCCCAACTTAGTAGGTCCTTGTGGTGGCACGGTTACTCACCTCAGTCCAGGTGGCGGAGGACACGTCTCAGTTGCCTCAGCTTCTGAGACTATCAATCCACGCATCTTATTAAGTGGCTCGTTGTGCATGACACTGTGGAGACTCTGCACGTATAGGCTCATGCTACCCTCTGCGATCCATGTACAATGTACCACGCGCCCCATTGAGAGTGTGAACCCCTAATCGTGACCACGAGGAGGTTACCCTATGTGACTTTACCCTCCCTAGCAACCGGGCAAATTTGGTTGCATAGGAGACCTGGCTGGAATCTCTCAGCACGCCTTAGATTCAAACTCATGACTTCAGGGGTGGTAGTCGGGATCAATACTCGCTGAGCTACCCAGGCCCCCGATATTAATCCTTATTAATAGTCTATTGATTTTAATAATTAATAGTTATGTTTGATCATTGTTGATTTGAAGGATTAATAAGCTAATGTTGATTCCCCATCTGTCGCTCACTTTGACGTTGTGTCAAGTGAAGCAACACTAGGGGACTTTCTTGAAGGCCTAGGTTACCTCTGAACTTGAGAAAAGGCCAATGCAAATTTGGTAGACAGAAAGCCTACAGTGCCTTCGGACAGGCCGCTTCTGCCCTGCATGCCATAGCCCTCCTGCAGGTTCACCAGGCCAAGGCACTGGAAGATCTGCACTTGGGTAGTCCTGACCCCAACGTGTTGCAGGAACTGTGCTCGGTGACCGACCTCATCCTCCGTGCCACGAAGGTCAAAGCGCAGACAATTGGGTAGGCGGTGGTCCAGGAACGCCACTTATGGCTGAACCTGGTCGAGATGCGGGACGTATACAAAGCTCGTCGTCTCCCAGCTTGGCCTATTCGGTGACATTCCTGAGACAGATGACCCAGGGAATGAGAAATTTGCTCCTGAGCTGGTATGCAGACCACTCCGTCCCCCGGTGGAGGGCCGGAAGCAGAATATTTGTTTAACCTTATTTACTTTGCCGCACTCCCTTTGGGCTGCGGCACCCACATTTTCAATAATAGAGCGATTTCCTCATGCCCTGGGTCATCTGGCCTGCAAATGCCGTTCTCACGGCAACCCGGTGCCACACTCCGGCAGTCCCGGCACCCCGACGCGGACCCCTTTCCTCCGTACCCACAACTGCTGCCCCCCGGCCGGCCTGTTCTGATGAGTCTTGAAGACGCCTACACGGGACCTCCTCTTCAGTCAGAACCCTCCAAGGCCATGCCTGTTCCCCTCATGGGATCTCTCCGTGGTCCTTTCAGGCCTTTAGAGATCGCCCTTCGAGCCGCTAGAATCAGTCGAGCTCAAAGCCCTCTACTTGAAGACGGCCCACCTGATCGCGCTCTCTTCCATCAAGGATTTGAAGGATTAATATGTTGATTCTAATCAATATTCTATTGATTTTAATAATTAATAATTATCTTTGATCATTTTTAATAATTGCTAATAACAAAACCCTCTCCTGAACGAAGCATCAACAGCGATTCTCAGAATAAAAATAGTTTCAAAGCAGCTTCACACAGAATTATACCTTAAAGGAACAATTCACATTCCAATAGCATTTAATGCAAAGTCTTCTAGTGCCAAAAATAGCTTTGTGTGAGAAACAGTCCAAAATTTAAGATGTTGCTCATTACAAATCTAGCCCAGATGATGTTCTGGCCCCCAGTTTAGCTCTCAAATCTTACTCATGCCTCTGAATATTCAGACTTGGCACATCACAATTGGTTTTGCCACAAGGGAGAACCAACCTGGCATCATTGCTGTCAAAATGTATAGCAGACATTGGTGATCGTTGACATTGGATGAGAATCAGCAATGCATTTGAGGTAGAGGTGAAGGCTTGATGAGGGGTCAGAATTTAGTTTTTTCACTTATTTCCTATAATTCTCTCTTTTTTGGCAGTCTTTATTTCTTTGTAATTTTTATTCTAATAACTTCTACATATAGTTGGTGGTCTTAACTCTCATTATGACCACAGAGCTGTGAAGTATGATGGTATAACGGAGCAAAGCTTTTAAAAAGAGTCTCAGGCTACCTGTGTGCTTGTGACAGGATTAAACTGGGCCAGAGCCAGCTGGAGCGAAAATGCCAATGAGCAGACCAGTTCTGGCAGACAAGCCTTGGCGTGATCTGAGATTGCACCGATTAGTAATCGAGCTGATTGAGCCACAGCCAATAAAATATATGTACACAGTGGGTGTGTCATTTAAGTGAGTGTGGCATGCATGTTCTACTTTTACACCGCATTCAACGTGTAGGCTAATTCTCAGCAGGAGCACTGGTGTACACCAGTTAAGAGTGGACAGACACAACTGAATTTGTTTCTAATGATTTTGTTATCCTTTTGATCTAAATGGTTATGCTTGAATGTTGACAATAGTTTTGTAGGCAATTATAAATTGTGCCAATGTATGAATTAATGCATAAAAAAAAAAATTATTCAAATTTTAAAGGAAAAGCCAACATGTTTCAAACAAATTCCTTCAATGCTTTTTAAAAGGATGCACCTTCTGAATGCCAAGAGTGTGCAGAGCTGTAAATTAAGCAAAACGTAAGTACATCGAATAATGTTATATATGTTATATAAGTTTTTGTCACTACACACAGTAGTAGGAAAAGTTTATCAAGACAAATTGTGATGTTGGACTGTCAAAGCCTTGTTTGAAAGTGTAAGTTTTATAAAAAAAAATATTTGGTATACATATAGATCAGCTATCGTACTGTATATATATAGATTAGATAAAGCATGCTTTAGGGGGAGGACATTTCTCAAATGGTCTCTAAAAGAAAAACAAAACCTGATAAACACTTAAAAAGGGATAATAAAGGGCATTAATAATATCTTAAATCTGTCGGGTGAAGAGACAGAACCCAGTGGTAGACAGCCGTGAAACAAGTTTATTAAAAATCAAACAATAACCAAAATACAACACAAAACTGGGCACAGAAAATACAAACGACGCCCAAACTACAACCATCAGGACTGGAAACAAAACTACCCATGGGAGGGCAAAACAACAAAATCCATCAGAAAAAGGCAAATGCAAAGAGAGAATAGAGCCAAAAACCGAGGACAGACTTTCCAAAAATTAATCCGACAGGGAATTGAAGGGCAGAAAACAGACTGACCGAACGCAAACACAAAGAGAGGGAATGAACCAGAAAACTAGGGAAAGACATGAGTGCAGAGACAGAGAACATGAGGAGGAAAACAAAACCAAGCACAAATCAGAACAAACAAAACCAAAATGAACCAAAACAAGACCAAAACTAAGAACAGAAAGAAACTAAACAGATGACAGGATCCTGGCACTAAAACTAAGGGAAAAAACAGACATTAGTGCAGTGTTCCTCAATTAAAGTCATCCATAACACTTGTGCCATAGGTTTCAATTCTTCTGAAGCCATACTATAGTGTTGTGTGAGGAACAGACCAAAATGTATGCGTTAAGTCACCTCGTCACTCATTTGAAACTGGCGCTCATGCAAGAATGACCTTGTTTATATTAGTGCACCTGACATCAACCCTTAGAGCTGTCAAGAGCTGTGCACGCAGGATGCACTGTGGTGCCAGGTGAAAGTTTAAATAAGTCAGGAGAAAAGGCAGAGGAAAAGAAATTGCACACATCGGATCTTATGTGTATTTTCACTATTTTTGTTGAATGTGTGAAAGTGAATGAGATTTGAGGATGGGCCAGTCTTGCAATACATCCGTGCAAACCCCAAAGGGCTATGGTTAGTTTACAGTATATGGGTTATAATACATTAACTGAATATTCAAATTAAATGAATGTGAATTGGGTGATCCCTACTGGAATATACAAGTGTGTGTGCATGTGTATGTGTGTGTGAGGGATTTTATGAGGCATAAGAGTGGACAGAAGTTGTTGGACAGCACTCAATCTTGTGTGTGTGTGTGTGTGTGTGTGTGTGTGTGTGTGTGTGTGTGTGTGTGTGTGTGTGTGTGAGCGTGTATTTATCACTTTGTGGGGACCAAATGTCCCCATAAGGATAGTAAAACCCGAAATGTTTGACCTTGTGGGGACATTTTGTCGGTCCCCATGAGGAAAACAGCTTATAAATCATACTAAATTACGTTTTTTGAAAATGTAAAAATGCAGAAAGTTTTCTGTGAGGGTTAGGTTTAGGGGTAGGGTTAGGTTTAGGGGATAGAATATAAAGTTTGTACAGTATAAAAACCATTATGTCTCTGGAAAGTCCCCATAAAACATGGAAACACAACATGTGTGTGTGTGTGTGTGTGTGTGTGTGTGTGTGTGTGTGTGTGAGATAGCAGTATTAAGATCAGTCTGCATGTGTTTGGTTCTTTTGATTATATGCTGCTGGTGCTCTTCACTGTGATTGGTGTGAATTATTCTTGCACACCATTTCCATTTCCTCTACAAGACTAGACACATAACACATGCACCCCAGGAGGAAGGACTGGAAGTTTAATTCCATGCTGTACGTTGATGTGTATGGGAGTACGTGTGTGTGGAATGGATTATTGAATATTTAATGAGACAAAACCATAATATGAATATTTGATGATGACATATGTCCCATATGGAGGGTTCATAGACCACCACACCCACAGTTCAAGTTGTGTGTCTGTGAGAGAGTAAGAGAGGGGGGTAAATGAGGGGGATCACAGGAGTGTGTGCTATTGTGTGTGAGAGATTATCGTGTGTGTGTGTGTGTGTGTGTGTGTGTGTGTGTGTGTGTGTGTGTGCACACTGTTCTGTCTCAAATCACCTCCCAGCTTCTTATATATGTCAGTATCTTTATTCTTCCACCCGCTCCCTCATTCTTATCAGTCTTTTTGTCTTATCCGGCTCTCGGTTCCTGCTATCTTTTTCTCTGACAGACCTCTCTTTTTATATGGCATGCTTGTTCTGTCCATCAGTTTAGTTCTCTATTAAAGCAATAACAACAGAAAATGCCAAATGTTTCAGTTACTTTACCATGGGTAGGGGATGTTTGCAACTCAAACCACCCTCTTAACCCAGTAAAAACTGTAACACATGGCCTTGAGTGGCTTTTATAAAATGGCAACCGCAATATAAATAAAGACACCAATGTTCAATTAATAGTACACTTTATTTATATCAATAATCAGAATTTAAAAGAAAATCTCCCCACTAGTATTATACTGTAGTTGATTAGCCTAATCCTGTTGGAAAAACCATCCATAATCCTTCTTACACCATGTTAAATTGGTTTGTTGGTCTTTTCTGGTTTAAGTCGCTCATCCTGGCCAAACCCCCTCTAAAACCAGCCAACAGTCTGTCCAGGGACAGCAGCAAACTAGCTTAGGCCAGTTTAATAAAAATATTTCAGCATGGAAATGTAGACTTTTATTTGTCAAGCAAGGTTGCAGCTTGGTGCATTAAAATAGAATGTGCGGTCACAGATGTGATTTTATCAGCATTTTACAGAAGCTTCGAAAGCAGCTCATCCAATGAGAACTTAGAGTCAGAAGTGCCTGTTTTATAATGGAATGCTATTTAATGCTGATTTGTCCATCAGTGCATAATGTTGTGTTAGAGTGTGTGTGTGTGTGTGTGTGTGTGTGTGTGTGTGTGTGTGTGTGTGGCGTCCCAGTGGACTTGGTGGATTCAATGCAATTTCTCACATCTGAACCGGAACACATGCACTCCTTATTCCCACCACCCAAAGAGAAAATATCAGCACAAACAGCATCTGCTGTGAGACCGAGACATTAATTAACCCCGCCCCTCTGCTTCTGACGTGCCCCTCTTGAACCCAGTGCTTTAATCCACACCTGAGACACACACACAATCACAGGGTATATGTGTGTTCCTGCAAAGAAGTTGTGTTTGTAATGAAAATGTCGACTGGCAGCTACATCATCACAGAAAGCCAAGGCCTGCAGAGAGGGAGCATTCACTGATACGGCTCAGCATGCATCTGGGTTTCAGCTTCTCAGTTGTGTGCATGTAGCACTTGCCTCTGTATAATTTTGTTATACTGAAGCCCTCTTCCAAAACCTAGTGAGCTACCTTGCCGTTAGGGTTGCCAACCGTCCCGTATTGGCAGGAACGTCACATATTTTCGTTAAATTTAGTCCCATTTTGAAGGCATTGTGTCCCGTATCAAACCTTCTAGGTCTTACGGCGAAACGTCCCATATTGAAGCGCTCAGAAATTGGCAACCCTTCGTTCTGTTTACCTACATACTGTAGGCAGCTGCCTTCAAAGGCAGCATCATATCAGTCTTAGGAATCTCATAAGTGATTAATTGGGAATGCTCACACAAATAGACACACAAATAGCGCTCTTCATGTGAAATGCAAAGGAGAGTTGTCTTAAAATGGATTTCTATTAGCATGTTGATAAGCTAACAATGCGCTATTTAGATGAGCATAAAAATATGTTTCATTTAAGTGTTGTATGAAATGTATTTAGATTATAATTTCTGTTCCGCCAGCTTTGATTAATTTTTTAACGGAGCTTATCGCAAGTCTGGGATTGCCTTCATCATGAAGGATGTCAGTGATGTGATGCTGCCTTACAATTTGGCTTTAACAAGGTCTCTTCGAAGAACACATAATATTGCTGCTAACCTTTTGGAACAGCCTTTGTGTAGGAAGTGTGCCTTTGTTGCCTTAAATATACAGTCTTGGCAGGCAGTTTACTAGATTTTGGAATAGAGCTTGCCAACCTTTGAAGGCTTGGCCTTACCCCCTCCCTCTTTTCTGTGATTCTGATTGTTACCATCTCGGTGCTTTGTTCTGTTCCCTTTCTGCTTCTGTCCGTCCAAACCAAGTAACCATTCAGATCAGAAATGTAATTTGTGTGTGTTACTGCAATTATAATCCAAGAGTTTTGGAGAGCAACCAATAAAAAAAAATGAGAGAGAGAAAAAGAGAGAGAGAGAGAGAGAGAGAGAGAGTCCTCAGTGACTTCTCTGATTTTATTGTTGCTTCTTTATGAGAGTTTTCTTACTAATGGCACGCCAACCCATTCATTCTCCCTCTGTGTAATGCTGGCAGCATCAAGCATTAAAATACAGCATGTGAGATCTGGAAAAATGGCAGAATCCCATTTTTCAAGTGTCATGGAGGTCAGGCCAGCTGACAGTCTTGCCTGGGCCCGGGACAAGATAATCTTAGATGGGCCCCCCCATGCCCAGATCTCTCCTTTTCCCTTGCTCTTCCTCTCCTGTTCCCCTCCTCCGCTCTTCCTCTCCTGTTCCTCTCCTCTGCTCTTCCTCTCCTGTTCCCCTCCTCTGCTCTTCCTCTCCTGTTCCTCTCCTCCGCTCTTCCTCTCCTGTTCCCCTCCTCTGCTCTTCCTCTCCTGTTCCTCTCCTCCGCTCTTCCTCTCCTGTTCCCCTCCTCTGCTCTTCCTCTCCTGTTCCTCTCCTCTGCTCTGTGCATTTTGGGCACTTTTTGTGTGAAATCATATTCATTTTTTGTCCATCAAAAGTGTGCTTTCACTTTTAATTAAGCATGAGCAGCGCAGCAAAAATAGACTCGGATCTGGCCCATTATCTGTTCACCGATGCCAACAGTGACGCATTTCAGCCGGCTTTTTATTTCTCATCTCCATAAATATATCTAGTAGTAAAGCTAATGCAAGGGCTAGAAATCAATGAATTCTTTGCTAATACTTCCTCGTCATCATGGAGAGCGCAGTTCGCACCGCTTTCTCCTTTCCACAAGCGCGTGCTCTCCGTGGCGTCTGTCGTTGCTATGCAACAATGAACTTGCGCGCCTGTAAAAACGAGCGCGCCGCGTCGCTATTATGAGCTAATATCCAAAATATTTCCATATGTGTCTCTTTCCTCCTTTCTTATCAACAAGTGGATTTACAGCCACCACATCAGCAGCACCGCCGGTCGCAATGTCTCAGCACTTTTATGAAGAGGACGCAACTGCACGCGCTTCGGGCATGCACGCGCATCAAGTACCGGGTTTGAGAAAACCTGGTACCGTGGCGTGACGTTTAAAACAAAATTAGTACCGACTTGGTACCGAAGTACCGGGTCTTTGACAACACTCATAAACGTTGGCTGCGCTGTTTCTTACCTTGCTCTACGTTGACTTTACTAACGTTAGTTCCAGCTTCTCCGTCACCACCTTTTTTAAAATATTTGTTTAGGACATCTCGAAGGCCTCTATTTTCTTCCCTTCTTCTCTTTTCTTTTCTGAGCACCAGACTTGTGCTGACCGGACATTTTGATCGTAACGTTAGCCTACTGAACTTCAAATCAAATGACAACATCAAATTTTGATCAGTGGCCAAACCATTTTTGTTTTGGGGGTGGGCGGGGTTCTTGACCACTATTTCAAGGACAATTAGGAAGAAAACAAATAAAAAGCTTTTATGTAACTCAAATATTAGATATTTTTTCCACAAATATGCCTATTTTATTTATTTTTTAACAATTATTCCATAATTTAATGAGGGCCCAGTTCTGGGCCCCCCCTAACCTGGGCCCGGGACAACAGACCCGTTTGTCCCCCCCTGTCGGCGGGCCTGATGGAGGTCATCATGTTTCTGCATCATGTTCAGATGTCAGGTTGTTCTGGAGCACGTGAAGAGTTTGATCAAACTTGGATAGCTACACCGGCATTACCAGCTCACAGACAGTGCTGATGGAAAGACTGAGTGCATGAGGCGTGTGCGTTCAGATGGTTCAATTCAAATCTCTTTGTTTTTCCTCTCTGCTTTGACTGACAGTTCAAGGAAACAGTAACACCTGTGATTATTAAACGTGCACTTCCCGGGCCCTGCAGGCCATTAACTAGCAATTCAAATGTTTGCAAACAGTATGCGTGTTTTGCCCCCCCCCCCATGTAGATTAGGTTACGTGCACAAGTTGTAATTAAGATCATTTCCTGGTATCACACAGTTGTGTGTGTGTGCCTATGAAAAAGAGACAGAAAGAGATTACATTTTAAAGGATTAAAGCTGAAGTGTGTAATTACAGCACCATAGTCACCAAACGGAATTGCAAAAATATTGATTTCCTGAACACTCCCCCGTCTACCATTGGTCGGACAAAAAAGATTGTCCCGCCCCAAAATAATACCCTTGGTTGAGCCACCATTGCTGATGTGAATGTGCATACAAATACATTTTATTGATAGTGCCACAGTGTTAGCACATTTCAGGAAAATGCTGGGCTAATAGGAAGCATTTTAACTAAGGCTGTCGATTTAACTTGTTTATTCAGTGTGATTAATGCTATTTAATAACAGTAATAAAAACATTTACTATAAAAAAGAATGCAATTAATCACAAAGTTTCCTACCAACAGAGCAATTCAAGCTTAATGGGCCACCTCTATTTCTTTTGCAAGTCTTACTCAGCAGGAGTCAGTAAGCGCTGCTCCAGCTGTTCGGGCAACACACTGCTCTACAAACAAAAAAAAACGACAGCTGGATAGAGCAGAGCGCAGGGGTCTCAAGATGCGCTATTTAAAGTTTCAAACTATATTGTATATTTAATTTGACACGGTGTCCACAAAGCGCAGCTTTTATTGCTTGAGATGCATATATATATATATATATACACACACACACACACATTTAGAATTTTTATCAATTGACAGCCCTAATTTTAATCTACAAATGTATACACTTCAGCTTTAATATATGAAAAGGGAAACATTTTTGAGAAGCAAAACTGGTGTATTTGTGTGTGTGTGTGTGTGTGTGTGTGTGTGTGTGTGTTTGTGTGTGTTTCATTTATATTTCTTTTATGAGCTTTGTTTTTGACAGATGACATCTCAATACTGTGGTTGCAGGTGTTCGTTGAGTGAGTGAGTGAGTGAGTGAGTGTGTGTGTGTGTGTGTGTGTCAGGGTCATACCTTGCCTCAGGCTCTTGGAACAGTAGTCATAACTGGGCAAGTAGTAGAAAGCTGCACGGATCGAGGGAGGAGAACAGGAAGACATTCACACCTCTGGAATGTCTTTACTACTGTTTGCCAGTGGGAATATCCTCTGCACTGATTTTTCTCTCTTCTCGTTCCTCTCCTTCGCTCCTCTACTCTTTCAGACAGTGAGGAACAGATGGGGCTAGACAGGGTGTGAAAGCACACCTGGTTTTCATCCACCGGGAGAATGAGAGACAGAATGAGAAAAAAGAGGACATGAAAAGACAGAGAAGTGAAAAAAAGAGGAAGTGTTTCTTGATCTCTGTCGATTATAGTTTACAAACTGATTCGGGATCTTAGAAGACTTTTCCTGGGAACATGTAGCCATGCTTATAGTTTACAATTATGTGACATGGGGTTTATACTATATATTTGTATGCAGTATATGAAAGTGAATGTCAAACCAATAAGCCCTAAATTTGGTTGCTATAGTGATTTCCTGGCAGGCTTTTGTGATGAAGCAGGACACATAAGGGGAAGATATGACTAAACCATGACAAGAAAAAGCATGTCGTATTACATCTTAACCTTTATATTATTTCTATTCCGGTCTTAAAGTAGGTATGCAGTCTGCTGTTTTACCTGTCAGTAAGGGTTTGTGTGGCTAAATGTTTTGAGACGATTTGGGTTGAGTGAGGTGGTCTAAGGCTATGATTAGACTGTCAGTCCAAATAATCTTTGTTTGTTTCTTACATATTTTTGTGCATATACAATTGGAATATGATCTTATGCGGCAAGTCTGAATGGCAAAAAAAATCACATCGAGCAATCCTATTCAAATCACATTTCTGGAAATGCATCTGACCGCTCTTATCATATTTCAAGTGGCTTTTTACCCTATGTCACTTTTTTACATTACGTAAAGACACATTATCAGACGTTGACTGACAGTCTGAACATAACTGAAGGTGCCCTTCAGCGTTATAGTGGAAACTATACACACACAACAGTTAGCCTCACTGCAAAGGACAAGATTTACTTAAAATAAAAATAAATAAAATTTTGCATACAAATTACGTTCATTTAAAAAAAGTAAAATCTACATAAGTTTGTGACATAATAAAGAGTAGATAGATTTAAAGAGTAAATCTAACTAAAAACATTTAAGTTTTCCAGTATATAGAGTAAGTTTGACACGATTACAGTAAAAGTACTGTGAAGTACACATTATAAAAACAGTATGCATGTTGAATTGAACTGTACGTGGTAGACTTTAAGACACATTTCAAACAGCCCAATTGGGCGAAGAGTTGAATGCTGAATGTTGTGTCATTGGTGAGACAGCATTAGCATAGTTTTAGGAAACTGGTAGACACAACTCGACCAATTGAGCACGAATTGGTTATTTTGAGAAGACAATGAATGTCAGGAGGTTACAAAACAACAAGTTACTAAACGTGACAATAAAATAAACAATAACAACATGGCAAACATTGAAATAAGCAACTACGTTACTTATTTATGCCCCAGTCCATGGTGGGAACATCAGCATTGTAAAATTAGTAGATTAGTAGTAATTTCATATCTTGAAAATGTACTCCAGTGTGGGAATAAATATGACAAGTATTTTTGACAGCATCAAATATGACAATATCATGCTTGAATTAGTCCTAAATATTTTCTGCTGTATTTACTTAGCCACAAAATATTTTTTTTAGTGCTTGCTCACAGTATGCTTTCTGTTACTACAACATTGACAGCAGAACTGTCATCAATCAATGCAGTTGATACAAAAATGCTGATGGTAATATACGAGAAAGATATTACTGCTCTGAGCTAAATTGTTTCAAGCCTAGAGATAAGCGGATAAACAGCAACAGTCCACAGTAAGCTTAACGACTGCTAAGAGCAAAGGTTGATATGGCACTTTAGTAGAAAGAAAAGGATAACAGTCATTGTGATTTATCCAAGTAAGACATCTTCCTGGGTGAAAATCCTTTGTTGGTTCTGGAACAACATTCTTATCAAAGAATCCTAACCTTTGTCCTTTCTCTAGCTTCAAACCTAAGTCTAGCCATGAACTACCCTTAAAATCAGACTAGCCCTTAACCCCAGCCCTTAGCCTAAGTCTGACCTTAACCTTTTTCCCATACCTAAAATCTGAGGAATGTTGTTCCAGGACCAACAAGAAGATTGATCCAAGAACATGTCCTACTCAACAATGAATACCCAACAGACTAGCTGTTTCAGTTACAATTAAGATGTGATGTTGTATTGAACCCAGGACACACTCAGTCAAATACACAAAGCTTTCAGTTTTATACCTCTATTGAGTTCCAATCTAGAATACTGTATATTGTTGTCATCTATTGCACTGTATATTTTGACACAAAACATAGTTATATGTATGTCCTGTACTATTTTCAGGTGAAACATTTGAGAAGTTTTCGAGTGGGAAGAATACAAATTGAAATTGTCCACAAGAACTGTGCTTGTTTTCACGTACTACACAGTCT
The DNA here is from genome assembly GCF_025860055.1 of Xyrauchen texanus. NCBI lineage: Eukaryota > Metazoa > Chordata > Actinopteri > Cypriniformes > Catostomidae > Xyrauchen > Xyrauchen texanus. The sequence goes on from NC_068276.1 coordinate 18,528,590, forward strand.
GTATCCGAGGCAACAGACTTAATAAGATTGCAATACAGTAAATAAATGTTGAATGCGTATTCATGCCTGGTCTCTTTATTTTTGAGTGTCCACTTCACTTTACAAAGGAGTGCTTCTCCTAGTTTGCATCAGCTTATATACTATGATGAGGACAAGAGAATCATATGCTGCTGTTTGTAATATCTAAACTTGCATGCTAATATGCATGAGTGTAGACAGCACATTTATAAATATTCCATTTGTATGATCGTGAATATTAATGTTGGCAAGGCATATGCATAATGGATCTATTATGTGTGCATAGACCTGAACGAGACAAATTGTGTTTGTCGTTGGTTGCTGTAGATTGTGTATGTGTGTGGTATTTTGTAAATGAGATTTTATGTTATATTTAAGCAATATCACATGAACAAGCATGCTGTTGCTCTGATTTAGCCGTGCTGATATTCAGACCAACAGCACGAATACAAGTGTGACATTTTATACAACAGTTAAACTAACAATTCAATTATTCTGAAAAACTTAGGCTACATTTCATAACATAACTTATTCATAAAACTAAAATACATTTACTTAAAACTGGCCAGTTAGTTCCACCAGCAAAAATTGTTCTATCAGGAAGACTCACAGATTATGTTTTCGATGACATTTATTTTATGAAAATAAAACAGGAATGTAATGTCTATCTTTGGCATAAGCTCCGTCTGGCGGTCCGAAGTTGTTGTACTCGGAACCATCAGATCCTGCCAGAGATAGGAGGCAGGGGTGAGGAGCCTACGTGTAGGATTGGACTCAAATGGAGACTGTGGGGTGGTGGAGGTTGCCGTGTTAGCACACTGAAACAGCAATGTTAAGGATTGTGAGCAGATTAAAGCAATGGCTTACATGTGATTGGCTAGGAGTTACCTAGATAATGGTGCAATGATGTGGAGCTGCTAGTCTTCGCTCTAGAACTACGCTGCGCTTACATTTCCAAAATAAGCAAAACCATCAAGCACAACTCTCTGCACTGCACTTATACCCTGGTTTTAAACTAGTGGGGTTTTGTTTGACTTCCATTGTTTTGGTGAGTCAATGATTCATTCACTCAATCATAACATAAAATAAGCTTGTTTGTCATTACGTACTGGCATGAAATGTAATCTGCAGAAATGGTCACTGAATGAATTAGTGAACGATATTAAAATTAACAATAAATCTAAATCACCACCACAATTTGGAAAGTCGAGAATATACAGTGGAGTGATACAAATAGTGGAACGTCCCAGTCTGTTATGTTATAATTATATATTTCACATTGTGTTATATTGTTACATGTGCAATGTTACATTCACATTAAATGTAAGTGTGTGCATGTGTGTACCTTTTGTGTGTGTGTTTTAAATCTCATATTTGTGCTACAACAGATGTGTGTCGTTATCAGAAGGTCAGCTTTTCAATAGACTGTGCAGTCCTTCTCCTCTTGATAGGACAATGAAGCGAGTGCACGATCCAGAGCCACAATGAAGCCGCTACTTGAGCCATGATGGAGCAGGAAATGGGCAGTCACATTTTCAGGGTCAGTCACTTTCACTTTTCCTAAAGAAGATGACATTGAACAGACACTTGAAGAAGCAAGACATGACCAATATTTCTATGACTAATTTATTTATCGTTTTGTTTCTTAATTTCTCTCACTATGCCTTATAGAAATACATTAAATGCTCTGAATATATTTAGCTTTTTTATTTTTTGTCCTTAACTTCTGAAGGCTCAGGCACATTTGACCTTGCACAGTGGAATTCTGCAGGCAAAATGCAGGAGAAGCTTGTGTGAAACCAAGGTACTCTGTGCGACGTACCACCAAAACAGAGGTCACTGAACCTCTGAACCACTGAACTTGAACCTCATGCAAAATTTCTGGAGGGAAATCGCATCGCTTACAGCTGTTCATCAGGCAAATTTCTTTATTGCACAATTTCCCATTTAGATTTCCCAGTGGATTTCATCAGTGTAAATTTGCTGTGCAATGGTAAATGTGACTGAGCCTTTTGACCGAGCCTTTGGCGAGTTCTTGTTCTCCACAGTCATCTTTTGCTTGCTCACTAGGGGTTTTATGAGACACTGCTATATTCTTTGTAGCTTCTTTGGATCGATTTGAATTGCGCTACAATCTTCAATGAAAAGGTTCTATTGCTCACTTCATATTTGAAAACCTGAAAAAATTCCCTTTTTGAAGGCTGTATCCATAGCTTTCATGACTAACCTCTGGGCTTCGCCATTATGATTCTAATCGCCACTGGACTGATTATTGGGTCCGGTCTACATAAGAAGCAGCATAAAAACTATATCAATGTGAGAGTTCCAGAAAGAGAAAATTTTATTTTTTAGTGCTATCTACAGTAGAGAAAAATTACAAGCTCAACTTGTGCAGTTGTTGGCTGTCATAGCAACTTAATGATATCAACGTAACTCACCTTAGTTCATAGCCTCACATCATTGATTGTAGTCCAGCCATTTCTTCTGTAAAGCATCACTATGTTTATGCATAATAATGCCCGCCTAAGGGTTACTTTGGTCCACCCTCCCTCAAACAAACGTATTTATAACCGAGGCCAGGATGAGTTGGGTTAGCAATGTATAGAAGACACTATTTTCTTCACTAAAACAACAAAACTTCTTTGTTTGTACCTCTAAAAGAAGAATCAGTGGTTAAAATGTATTTTAATTAGGTATCAGTACAACCACAAACAATGCCAGATTTTCAAGACGGTTACTTCTCAAAGATGGTGCAGTTCCCACTTTGTTGGGACAATCTGGCGCTTCAGGATCACAACCTGTAACTACCGTGAGTTCAAAAGCGGAGTTTTGTGTTGTAGCTACGGTGTAAATTCAGTGCACAGCTTTAGGCCTCTGCTAACCCTCAAGCTAATGTTATTGTGTTAAAATAATTTTTCTACCAGCTGCGGGCCCACTTTTACCTACAATTTTGTAGAATAATGCAGATTGTTTGTCGTTCTTACTATCATGAATAGTGATCAAGTGTGGAGATTTTTTACAAATGGTCATTTTACGTCTGCAATCCATGGTAGTGCTCGGCTAACTTGTGTTTTGGTAAGGGTTTACTATTCAGCTATGGGCCGGCTTTTACCTAAAACTGTGTAACAATAAGGTCGATCTCAAGAGTCTTATATAATTATATAATTACAAGCTGTAATGTTTCGGCCACTATTGGTAGTCCACATCTAACTTGCTCGCTAACTCTGTAATACCCCGGTAATGTCCAACCATTCCAGCAAAAGATGACTGACTTAGAAGTTTTCATTTTTAGCTACAAAATTAAAACTTACCACTGTGAAACGTCCTGCTCAAGTCATGCTTGTGAAGGTGGTTTGGGTCTATCAGCTTGTTCTTCTAAACTTTCATTATTTCATTCATTATCGCACTCGGAAACTGGTACGGCAATAACCGATGCCATCATTACCATAGTTACAATAGTGTTTACAGCCATTAAGGAAGCCTGAAACTCAGTTATGTAAGGGGCATTACATTTCCGACACATGCTCTACGCAGTTGACCAATCGCAACAGACTAGGCCAGCTGACTAATCAGAGCAGACTGAAATTTTCAGAAAGGGAGGCTTTAAAGAGACAGGACCCTAAATCAGAGCGTTTGAGCCAGGCACTTGTGAGAACTGTGTGGATGTCTTCAAAAATAATGCTTTAAATAGTTTTCATTTCATCAATTAATGTTATACAAGGTGCCGTAATCATAAAACATGCAAAATCAATATTTGGTGTGACCACCTTTGCATTCAAAAACAGCACCAATTATCATAGGTACAGCTGGACACAGATTTTCTTGGTTGTTGGCAGATAGGATATCTCAAGCATTTTGGAGAATTCACCACATTTCTTCTATCTATTTAGGCTGTGTCCATTTCTTCCATCTATTCATGTAATCCCAGACTAACTCGATGTTCAGTGGGGGCTCTGTTGGGGTCATGACATCTGTTGCAGGGTTCCCTGTTCTTCTTTTCTGTTCTATTATATTTGCAAAAGGAATGTTTTGGAGTATAAAATGTATATTTCCTATTTACACACTAAAGCTGAAGATTTAAATAACCATCTTAAGACAAATGTTTTTGTGAAAATAGCTAAATACCTTTGCACAGTACTGTAGGTTTAGCAGAAAACATTAAAGCATGTAAACCTATTCTAGTAGACCCCCAAAATAAAACCATGAAACTGTAATTTAGTATAATATGGGCTTTTTAATAGTCGGTATTTACAATGACACAAGCACTAAATAACACGCAGATATAATTTTGTTGCCACTGGGGTGTCTTACCATAAATTGCTTAATAAAACAAACTGATTGATTGCTTTTTTAGATAAAACAAACTGAACAAAGTCAACAGTAAAAAGGTTATGCCAAAAATATATGTATATTTTTAAAATAGAGCCTATATAGGGTTCTATATAGGACACCACTAAACTTTTTTTTTTTTTTTCAAAAGAGTGTATTTAAATAAAATGTAATTGAATTGTTAGTGTTTCTAAGATTGATATAATCACATTTTTGATGGGAAAATATTTATTAAAAAAGTGAAGTGTGAGAAAATAGAGAAAAAGAGACAGAGAGTGAACTCTCAATAAAGAGATGTCGGGTGATGTACATGGAGAAGAAAAGAAATGGAAGGCAGGGGTGAATGTAAAAAAAAGGTTCGTCAGAGGAGAGAGAGGTTGACTGGAGAGGTAAAATAGTGTAAGTGGGGGTTCGTTATCTCCATTAGCACCTGCAGGCCAAACGAGGCTGTCTCTTCGTTACCATGGCAATGGCATGTCACACAACACACATACCCGACTAAAATGAACCCCAAGCAACCCCCCTGCAAACACACACACACACACACACACACACACACACAGAAAAAACGTCCTATCCTCTCCCTCATGTAATTAAACACATATGAGACAAAATGCACAAACACACAAAAACCGTATTTCCTTTATCAGACAATATTTTCAGGGTGTGTGTGTTTGCACGCATGTGTGTTTCTTGTACTCTTGTGTGTAAGTGCCATAAATGAGGCTGTCTGGGCTGATCAATAGACAGTGGTCGCTGTTTGTGTATGTTTTTGTGTGTGTGTGTATTTGTGTGTTATCTCTCATTTTACCCACCTCAATGTGTAGGCAATCCTTAAAATCACATCAGCATATATACAGCATGAGGACTCCACACACTTGAACCATGTTCAGTGGAATAGAGCTGAATTGAGGATTACATGTGTGAGAGAGAGAGCAAGCGTGTGTTTTATCTCTTGTAGTTAATGACTGCAGCACAGCTCTGCAGATATTGCTTGTGTTGAGTGATCTGTGATTGTCTCCAACCGCTAGCCATTTATCCAAGTTATATGAGAGAAAAATATATATAGAGAGAGAGAGACTGTAATTGATGGCAGAGGTAGGGCTGAAGGTATAAAAAGTGTAAGATCATTTTGTCATATTGTTCATCACTATCCCCTGTGCGTGTGTGTATTTGTGCTTGTGTGTGTGTGTGTGTACTGTATGTGTGTGTGGAAAGTGTGTCTGTGCCTTCCACTGTGGCATCAGTACCATGATGTTGTGAGACATTATATTTGGGCTCCTTACAGACACACACACACACACACACACACGCACACACACACGTGCACAAAGCAGGCCTGATTAATTATTAACATGGCAAATCTATTATATGAATATTTAATTTGAATCGTTCATGCGATTCTCTTATACAGAAGTGCGTGAATGAGGGTGTGTGTGTGTGCATGTGCATGCGCATGTGCATGCGTATTATACATGGGTATCAGTTTGTGCATACGTGTTTGTGTATGTTTCAGATTAGATCTGATCACAGTATTGAATCAGAATATGTGTAAGTACCTGATTGTGTTCGTGCTTACTACAACAACACTTTACATTAATGTTCCCTTTGTTAAGTTATAATAAAGGGGGTCATTAATAACTAATAATTCATTTACAAATGCATTATAAGTCGTTGTGATAATTATTATATTCTTATTATAAAAACATGCATAATATGGTGAATGCAATACTTTCCAAATAGTGAGACATAGATGCCTAATAACACTTATTCAGTATGGTTTTATGGTTATCCAACTTTATTATATAATAAATGCTGTGAATTAACATGAAGATCTGAAAAAACAATTTGCAGAGTACTTTAGGTAACTAGGACTAGTAAAAAGGATAGTGACGTGAATGATTGGAGACATAACAAAAATGTATATAAACACAAATTATCCCTCCTTTTAATCATTTTTTTTCCATATATAGCATATATCTATAAATAGTAAAATCAAACAGATGCAAAGCCTTAGGTATGGTACACGCAATCACACAATTTATTACATATCTTAGCATGCGTGAAACCAATATTAGAACAACATATAATGAACACCACAAACCATGTGGAACTAAAATGAAAAAAAAAATAAATATTGCAAAGCAACACAGGACCGCATGGAAGGCAATCTTCTTATAGCCTAGGCCATCTTTATGTAGAGCAACAATTCTTTTTTTCAGATCCTCAGAGAGTTCTTTGCCATGAGGTGCCATGTTGAACTTCCAGTGACCAGTATGAGGGAGTGTGAGAGCGATGACAACAAATTTAACACACCTGCTCCCCATTCACACCTGAGACCTTGTAACACTAACAAGTCACATGACACCGGGGAGGGAAAATGGCTAATTGGGCCCAATTTGGACATTTTCACTTAGGGGTGTACTCACTTTTGTTGCCAGCGGTTTAGACATTAATGGCTGTGTGTTGAGATATTTTGAGGGGACAGCAAATGTACACTGTTATACAAGCTGTACACTCACTACTTTACATTGTAGCAAAGTGTCATTTCTTCAGTGTTGTCACATGAAAAGATATTATAAAAATATTTACAAAAATGTGAGGGGTATACTCACTTTTGTGAGATACTGCATGTATGTATATATATATATATATATATATATATATATGTGTGTGTGTGTGTGTGAATCTTCTTATGTATATACAGTTTAATGTTGCCAAAGCTTTGGCAATACAAAGGGTTTCTTGATTTATAATTATGCCAAAAAAAAAGAGAGAGAGAAACTTAAAGTTTAAGGAGCAAACAAGACAGACAGAAAGCATTATAAGAAAGGAAAATCTGTGTGTGTGTGTGTGTGTGTGTGTGTGTGTGCAGTCATATACTCTTTCCCATGTCACTTTCTCTGTTTCAATATCTGTGAGAATTAAAAACTTACACAACTCTCTTTGTCTCTCTGCACTGACAGCTCAATGTCAACAGTGACCCAGAGCGAGGGAGAAAAGAGAGACAGAGGCGGAGAGAGAAAGAAGAGAGGTAGCTAGGGAAAAGCATGAGTGAAGGAGAAAGGTGAGCAGCCAGTAATAACACTGCTGTGTTACCTTTGAGCTGTAAAGGGTTGCATCTATCAAAGCTGAACTTGAAGAGAGCGAATATGAAAGATGGAGGAACTGAGAGAGAGAGAGAGAAAACAATGGAAGTTTATTGTCTGCATATTTCACACAGAATGCATGTTTACATACTTCCTGGACTAGATTGATCGCCTCACCCATAGTTTATAGCAAGCAAACACGCTCAGGTGAAAAATGGCTTTGTGAATTATTCATCGAGTGAGGTCACTTGAAAATGTACAACTTTGAGATATATATACTTAATCTGCCATTGTATGTGAGATGCTGCTAGATTTTCACCCTCTAATCACATTTTTGATGAATTCCATGTTCATCTCATGTTGTAAACATGCAGTTAATATGTGTTTTCCAAGGCTTTGACACACCTGTGCCTCGCCACTCCAGATATGTGCGTTTACGTGTCGAGGAAATTAACATCCTTATCCCAAGATGTTATGATTTCAGCTTAGTAACATGACACCTCTCCAAACCAATGAGCATCCAGCTTCAAACAACTACCCTCTTGAAGTGTTGTGGACAGTGTTTGATTTGAATTTGAATTTAAAACATCGTCCTCATTACGATTTTCATTATGTAATCATTTATTCAAGAGTTAGGCAAAGGAAATAGCTTAGATGCTCAGCGAGCACTCAACAAGGGCGAATGGGCTTGAACTTGATTTTCACTTGATTTTGCATCTTTCGTTCTCTATTCGATTCTCCTTCTCTTTTTTCCACTCTGTTTTCACTGCCTCTCTGCAAAATGTTCTATCTACGAAACAAAAGTGCATGCAAGTCCCAGGGGTGCACTTTCCCCAGCTTTAAGAAATGTATTTCGTGCCTTGTTCAGTCAAGAAAAGCAAATAAGATGGGCAAATATAAGAGAGAGATGGAGGTAGAGAAGGAAATTGGAGAAGGAACTTGGGGTATGTGCAACAGAGAGTAATGGATGACAGTAAAACAGAAGGGAAGATGTAGGGTGGGCAGATGGAGGGATATGAGAGCTTTGGGACTCTGAGGTATAGAAAGAGCGAGAGAGAGAGAGAGAGAGAGAGAGAGAGAGAGAGAGAGAGAGACTGCCACAGTAACAGTAGCATTTGTAATCAATAATGATGGCACGATGGAAAGAATGGACAAATGGACCAAGAAAAAAGGTAGTCTGCTCTTCAGTCATATCTCATTCAACATAACAGCTTTCAGAGCGGAAATTATGTTTAAATAAAATCTCTTTCTGTCTGCCTTTCTTTCACAGCCTAAGGAAGATAAATAAGGAAGTATAATGAGAAAAGTTTGTGCAGGAGAAGAAAAGCCATTGTGTCCGTATATTACCGTCCACAAATTACGGCCGTTAAAAAACACGTCTTTGCTCCAGCTCTTGCTCACCAGCCATCCTCTGCCTGAGCAAAGATAAACATAGGGCCTAGATGGAGGGTAAAAGGATTGAAATAAAACAAATGACCTCTTACTTTCATTTCATTCCCACACTTACTCTCTGCCTTTCTCTATGCTCTCACTAATGATTATTTGCCTGGTGGAAAGGCTACAGTGTTCTCATAGAGGAGAAAAGAAATTCTCCATTTGAGGGAATGAAAGGGAGAAAGAGCAAGGGTGCGGATGGGACAGGAAGAGAAAAAAAGAGCAGAAAAATATTTCATTTAGATCCATTTTCATCCCTTGTGACACAGATCCTTTTCCTCTGGCTACAATAAAAGAAAAAAGACAGAGAAGGAAAAGAGATACAGGACGGGTGAAAAAGAGAATTACATGTCAATATTTGTTCCCTTTGGCTTCTCGGATAAGGGCTGATACATTACTTAGAACCTCTCCCTGTAAACAAATTCAATAACGGCAAGGTTCGGCGAGGATCACAATGACTCTGGGGGCAGAACAGAGAAACAACAAGAAATGGAAAAGAACAAGTGGTGAGATGGAGAGATGAGTTGAGACTGGCAAAAGGGAGAAAGAGAGAGAGACAGAAAGAAAAATAGGGGACAACCCATCAAAAATCAGTATTCCAATCAAAAAGGTCAACAGAAGGACTTCAGGCTTTTGTTTCATAAACCAAACAAGTGCGAAATATACTTCGTCTATGACCATGCAAGTGCATCGGCACTCGGCAACTCTATACTGACATTAATATGGGCAAAGGTGACGGTGTTGCGGTAAGGGAGAAAAAGGTTTGGGGCTCCAGAAAAAAATGGTGAAAGCATAACTGTCTACCCAGTTTGAACTGAATAATTACATCAGATGCACGGCTCTGGTTCAATACAATTTCACAAGAATCCCTACGGTATAGTACCTACAATTCACAGATTATTCGATATGTTATTTAAAATGAGTCATATTGATATTTTAATGAGTAAGGTGAGAGTAAGATGTTAGCCACAATAGACTATAATATTTTGGCATTTTCAAGAGTGACCAGTGTGAATGACATGCGTAGTGTTTGGTAGACCCAGAGGGTCATGAATTAGCTGTTTAGCAGGTCCCCGTTAGCCCCTGCTGGTACATGCTGGAACTACACACTGTGATAGCAAAGAGTATGTTTCTCCATTGGCAGCCATTCAAAAGTAGCCATTTTTTCTGATGAAATACAATATGCAATTATTTCATTACATTATAGTACATCTTTTTCCAGTAACGAATTGTTTTTGAAGAGCGCTTAAAATAGGAAACTGGAGGAGTGGCCATATGAAACATGATCCCAGAACTAAGGGCCCATGAACAATGTTAGCCTAAAGATTGCATTTTTCCAGTACAAATTGCGTAAGATAAACAGATGCCTTTAAAAAGAATAGGAATGCTGACTTGACCGCTCTCTACAGGTTTTTTAGCACTCATTGGGTGGAGCTATATATAAGACTTAACTTTATTGATTGTAATGTAATCAGATACACTATTTTCACTATCTTTTATCAGCATGACTTATGTATTTAAAGGTATTGAGGCAGGGCTACTCGTCACAGGCACAGCATTAAAGATATACAATATAATATATTTCTCAGCACAGCATACATTTAATAACAATGCAGCTGTTTGACAGTTAGCTAACATTACAGCATGATCACACAGGTGGTGGACATGATGTTTCTGATACTTCCGGTAGCCTAGGATCAGACACATTGTGTCAAATCACTGACAAGTGCCATCTCCTATAAGACATGTTTACATCGGCTCTAACGTGTTTACCTTCTGGGTCGACCAGAAGAGTGTTGCATCAGCAGTGTTGGACACCCGAGTTCAGATTCCACGTTGAAACCAGGAAGTAATCAAATTTGTGCAATCATTGACGTGTGCGATTGAGGGGTTGCATTTATTCTTCTTACATTACATTTTACTCCACTGATGGTTAGGTTTAGGTTGGGGATTTGAGATGGGGAGTATAGTTTATAAAACATGCCTTCCTGCACTGTATTACTGCCTGTATTTAAAACTTGATATTTGCGCCCATCTGTGTACATAACACCAGGAAAATGGAGCTCAAACATACCCATATGACAACACTTACCACTATGGCCAGTGGGGAAATGTTTCAAATTTCAATAAGCACATACCAGTTTTAGCCAAAGAAAAGTCAACATACTGTTTACAATTTCACTGTGAGATCAGTTTGAACATGTAACGTTAGATAAATACCAGCAAGGTAATGTGCATATTAATTAACCAAGCGACTGTTCAGTTATAAGATAAGACAATGATTTAATGTTAGTAAATTATGTACCAACAATCATAAATTGAAGAAGAATTATATCTTACCATTATTGTGAAATTAAAATGAGGATGATCTCGGCCAGTGTCACTCAATCGGCATCTGTATATTACTTCAGAAAATGGTGCATGGCACAATTGCCAGTGTTTAGAATTTTTAGACTGAAAACATTCATTTGAATTACTTCTAAAAACTTGGACAAACCATGGAAAATGTTACGTTGTGTCAGCACAATCATTTTATGTTACTAGTATTCTTTTTTCAGTGAAACAGTCCCCAGTCCCAACTTGCAATGTAAAGAACAGTACATTACTACTAATGTTATTACATAACATTACATTTTCATTAGTACTGAAAAGCATGCAAGTTGACACATGAGTCGAAAATGTCACAGAGGCACTACAAAATAAAGTGGTTGCAGCAATTACGTTTTCCATCTCATTTTTGCTTTAGGTTTAGTTTTAAGGTTTAGGGTAAGGAGGTACTTAAAGTCATCCATGAGGAGTCGACTCAGGTCCAAAGCAAATCGACTAGTCGTACAACCCCTATTCAGTTTTAGTGCATCATTAAAAATGATTTTAAATCCTTAAAAATGCTTTTAATCTGACATTAATTTGTGTGATTTAACTGTGTGTTGATTAATTAGAGAGTGAACAGCCTCAACGAACAGGCCTTGTGTAGTCCGCAGGAGAATTATCATGATCGCCCGTAAGAGAGCTGTTAATTTAATGACTGGATTAACATAAAGTCGTACAATCGCTTTCGTGGTTCCATTTTCGTCAAGATAATTATGTTGTTTTTGGGTCTCATATGGCCTCATATTAATCCAGATGGCTTCTGAAATGGGACTGTATGGTGATCTTTCAGAGATGGTAAATGAACATTGTCTTTGCACATTTAGCTTGATTAATAGTGTTGTTGTTATGGAGTCTGGGCCAGAGATGATACTCAGGTGGAAGGATCACAATCCTGTCTCCTACCTTCATCACCTGTCCATCAGACACAAAGTGGGCTGTGACTGGCTGTGTCGGGCTGTCTATCACCCTTTGTGGGAGGGACAGGGATAATGATAGCACCCCATCTGGCCACAAGGGCGACATCAGAGCGGGCTGATTGGGTTGAAAGACCAAGTACACCCATTTTATCACTTCAGTCCAAGAAATGTGAGCAAGACTCTCATCCTAGCGAAACACCAGTGGATGTGTGTGTGGAATGTCTGTCTTGAATTGCCATTTGAGAGAAACAGATGGGATCCACTTACAGACCAACACTCATATACTAACACTGGCTCTCACTTGGACAGTTTACCCTTCCTGCCTCTGCCCCATTTCACCCTCTGCTCCCCATGATGCTGGCAAGGTCATGACCTTTATAACCCTTGACTTCAACAGACTGGACAAGCATATGGAGTTATCTCAAGGGAAATAAAGACAGAAAGAGAGAGAAACAGACAGATAACGCACACACACACCACGTTTATCCAGGCTAACTTCGTTTTCTATTAAGGGCTCACTCTCATCAAGATTCAGTCTCCCTTTCAGTCTTGTCCCTTCTTGTAAACATCCCATCAGTCCGCCGGGATCCACAGCGGTTAACTCCATCCCGACTTATGTACCTGTAGCCGATCCAGGCCCTCACCTGTGCAATTAACATTCTAATGCCACCTGCATTGATGCCTGCCTTCATTAAGACAATAGTACTCATGGCTGCCATGTGCTCGTGATACAAGTACTCCTGTCTGTCATTCAGAGTATTGGCTGTTGCCAGTCTCGCGAAAACGTGCAAGCACACACTTTTGGCGACTCCTGCAGTGTTGGGTCTCATCTTTATCAAAGTGATAACAGTGCTTCTTAATGTCTCACCTCATTGAGATTCTATCAGTCTATCAGTCACAGCTTCACCTGAGGAATGACATTCTCATTAAGATACATCAGATACGATGACTCCCACTTTCACCAGCTGAACGAAGCAACTCATTTCCACCTGCTCGCGTGAGCACACTCACAAATGTCTTATTAAAAGAAATCTCTTTCCTTATTTTCCACATGTGCGTATGAATATGTTAATGATTTATATTTGTACTTGTGTATAGTACATAATGGTAAATACACATAATGGAATCAGTGTGTGTGGGCATAGTAGTGGCCCAGAGCCTCACCCACCATCAGTAATAACAGGCACAGCGTAATTAGCCTGGGGTAAACAATTAACTCAGGACATCCATTATAATGCAAATGACCAAACCCCTCTAGAACCAGACACAATGCCTTCTCAATGCATTTACAGTCATTATGATCACCTTCCAGGTTGGCAAACGTGGAAATCGTGTGTGTGCTTGCACATTGTCTTTGTTATTTATTATGTTTTTGCTGTTCTCTTCTCTGTTTGTCATTCTCATTAAGGTTTTAGGATAAATGTTTTTTTTATAATGGCCCTGCAGGTAAGCCGTATGGAAATTTCTGTCAGATTGGAGGCAGAAAGACATTAACGTGCGGAAACGGTGCGAAACTCAGCCTTCAATAACACTGCCCTTTCTCTGTAATCACACCATCATTGTTCTCCCTCCTTTCTTTCTCCTCCATCATTGTCTCTCGTTCGCCATACTGTTTTTACCTCTAAAGTAGCACCGCCAGCATTTGCCATCCTTTCTGCTTTTCAACCTCCACATGTTTAATTTACTCTCTGGACACAGATTGATTGTTATAAATGGAACTATTTAGTTTTCTGATAAGATAAAGGGAAGTGCATTATGCAGTTGATTTTTAGGCACATAATAATGTCTTCATTAACTGTGTCACTTAAACACATATTTCTCTATTATGGGTTGCTGTATTTTATGCTTATAGTCTGAGTAGGACGTCAGTATATACATATTTCCATGCACTATTGAGTCATCATCAATGAATGTTTGTGCTCGTCCAATTTGAAAAGCTTTTAAGGTCATCTGTGCAAATGGAGTTTCTCGTAATGACAGCACTTATTCACTTAATCAAGATCATACGATACAGTTGTCACTCACGGAACAAAACTCTCCATCTTTTCATCTCTTGTGCTCTCGTTCCTCTTCTCTAAGAATAATTGCAGTGACAGTGAACACAGTTGCTAATTAATCATGCAGTAGCTGAAAATTGAGGTGAAAGAGAAGAAGATGAGAGAAGAGGGAGAGAGATGAGAGGGCCTGGAATGAGAGACGAGAAACCTCTAGAAATAAGAGGAGAAGGCAGGAGTGGATGAGTGTAGGTCAAATGGGACATTATGAAACAGAAAGGAAACAAAGGAAAAGATTGAGACATCTCATCTCAACTCAACTCACTTTATTTATATAGCAAATTTAAAACAACAGAGTTGACCAAAGTGCTTCACAATTAAAAAAAATAAAAAGAGCAAATTGTCAAATACTATCAAGACACATACACACACACATGCTCTGATAAAAGGATAAAGATATACGGAGTGCAATCAATAGCAGAGCAAATATCCACAAAGTGGAAATATTCCCCAGATTCAAAAGCCAGTGTAAAAAGGTATGGTTTCAGCTGAGACCTAAAAACTCCACTGTCTGAGACAAACAAATGTAAAGGGAAAGATTATTCCATAGTTTTGCAGTGTGACAGGGCGGAGGGCAGGGCCGGGTCGTGATTCCCCTAATCAGGCTAATCAAGTCTCAGAGAGGGATGAAGGCCAACTGGAAGCTGCAGTGCGACAGAGAGAGAGAGAGATTTACGGGCAGCAGTCCGACACCTTTGTATGTTTGTCTTTTTGATTAAGTTCTTCATTAAACTATTATTTATATCGTCAAGCCGGTTCTCGCCTCCTCCTTTCCATTAATTCCCTTTACACTGGTGCTGAAACCCGGGAAGGAGGAGGGATGCGCCATAGTAGAGTCCTCGCCACTACCATCCACCCCAATGGAGCAGCCGCGAGGGGAGGAGTGGCTCCCAACCAACCGCCTGGAGCGGTTACCACTGCCAGGGGCGGGGGAGAACCCTCCCGCCCACCAAAAACACAGCGGGGCGTTCCATCCTCCAGAGAATGGAGGTCTGCCTCCGATCCATCCGGGGAGGCATGGCTGTCGTCCATTACAGGGTGGAGGAGTGGCCGAGGACCAAAGAAGGCACGCCCCTCCCCAGGGAAAGAGGAGGGGGGAATGTATGTCATGCCGGGGGCGGAGGGCGGGACCAGGTCATGATTCCGCACACCCGGCCCCCAATCATGTTAATCAAGCCTCAGAGAGGGATAAATGCCGACTGGAAGAAGCAGTGCGAAAGAGAGAGAGAGATTTACGGGCAGCTGTCCGATACCTGTGTGTGTGTGTGTTTGTCTTTTTGGTTAAGTTCTTCATTAAACTATTATTTATATAGTCAAGCTGGTTCTCGCCTCCTCCTTTCCATTAATCCCTTTACATGGGGCAATTACAGAGAATGCCCGATCACCCTTTGACTTCTGCTTGGACCGAGGGCCAACCAGGTGCATTTTAGTTGCAGCTCTTAGTCGACAAGAAGAAGTGTAAAGTCTTAGGAGGTCTGCAATGTAATGGGGAAAGATTGTGTAGTGTTTTAAAAACAATTTTGAATTCAATCCTGTACTGAACTGGCAGCCAATGAAGCGAGGATAACACAGGAGTAATGTGCTCCCTTTTTTTAGTGCCAGTCAATAAACTCACTGCAAAATCTTGCACTAGCTGTAGGCGGGATAAGTGCTGCTGCAGATTCCTGCATACAGGGAGTTACAATAGTCCTGTCTAGAAGTAATAAAAACATGAATAAAAGCAAAAACATCTCTAAATTTCTAAAATTGTGTAAAGGTTTTAGTTTAAAAATAATTTTCAGCTGGATAAACGGCCTTTAACAACAGAAATGCTAATAGTTAAGTCAGTTATAAAGCCAAGATTTCTCACAATGTCTTTCACAGTTATCGCTAAGGGAGCAAGAGTACTGGCTTTCTTCTCTGTATGTTTAGATGGACCAAATATGACAATCTCAGATTTGCTTTCATTTAGCTGAAGGATATTGTTGGGAAGCCAACATTTAACATCTTCCAAACAGTCCATAAGAGACTGCAGAGACTGATTGTTCCCAATGTTCAAAGGAAAATATAACTGTGTGTCATCCACATACATACGTTAAGAGATGGCATGATGGTGGCAGACCCCAAAGGACGTATGTGTAATGATTACAGAATAGGACCCAAGATTGAACCTTGTGGAAGACCAAATTTTAGGGTAACAGAGGAAGATGAGTATATGAACCAATATTCACAGAAAATGTTCTGTCTTGTAGATAAGAACCAAACCATTTTAGGAGAATTAAGTGTTCAACAGTGTCAAATGTGGCACTGAGGTCTAACATAATTAAAATTACAGACAGCCCAGAGTGTGTGTGTATATATATATATATATATATATATATATATATATATATATATATACATACATATGGTTTATACATACGCCAATGGTTTAAATCTATGTCACGCAGTAGATCAAGTCAATTTAGCTTGTTTGAAGTATGTTTAAATATTTTTACTGGAAACAAAAGACTAAAATACTACAAAATATATTTATTTATTTATTGCAAAGATGGGCGGAGAAATGGCGGCTCATTTCCTCTTTCAGGAGTGCGTGTTTTAGTTATTTTTTATTTAAAAAATGTTTGTGGGACATAGGTCCATTCTCTTGGAGTTTGGCTAAAATTACCCTCTTAGCTTCCAACAGTCCCTCATTATCTTTCCATATATCCTTCATTCATCCAGTCCTTTTACATTTACCCCTCCTATTCTCAAATCCATTTCTCTCCATTTCTTCTTCCTTGCCTCCACCCTTTTCTCCAATCTTTCTTTATCCATTTCTCTTCTTGCTCTTTGTCATCACACCATTCATAATGCCCTGTTCCCCCTCTTATCCCTCTGTCCTGCATCCCCCTCGCCATCCCTCCCCATTCCCAATCCTTGTGACCTCCTCTTTCTATTTTTCCAATCATCCTCATTTTCTTTTCATCCCTGCCTGTTCAGCCCACTCTAAATTGTAGAGGGCTGGTTTCCTCTAATTAAAATCTGTAATCAGACACCTAATTAGCCTAACCAGAACCTCCTAAATCATTTCCGCCTCTCCTACAGACCCCGGACCAAGATGCTTACTGAAGCCATTCAGCCCACTGTAATGCAGCTAAATGGAAATGAACTGCTGCAGAGGGATGGATATGATGGAGGAAGAGGAAAACATTGGAACGTGTGCTCGTTTGTTATGCTGAGTGGGTTTCCTGTGGTTGGCACACTGATATGCTCTGTATGGCCATTAATATGGTTGATGGATGTTTTATCAAGCCATCACACAGCTTGTGGTGATTTTTCATTGTAGCCAAATAGTGGATTTGAGTTGCTTATTTTAAATCTAGGACATTGCATGAATGGTTATAACTTTCCATAGCATTTATAGTACCCTTACCAGAAATAGATGGTTTTTTTTTTCTTGCACAAAACATTCATTTTGGTGTATATCTCCAGGCTTTACAACACCCTATAATTTTGTGCGTAACACAACTTTACCATTAATCCTTCTGTTTTCCTCACTCTGTTTATATGCACTTCACTGTGGTTATAACTTTCAACCATCACATTTTGGATGAGCTGTGTCCAAAATAGTAGCCCCCTTCACATGATCTGCATTGTTGTTTTTTGCTGCACCAAGGTAAGGACCAGAGCTTATCAATTCATTTAAGGACAGATGGACGTATAGATAGATTGATCACACTGTGAATGCGGTCACAGGAGGTCAAACTTTTTGTTGAAATCGGTCCGTGCATAACAACATTTAAACCACATCCCCCGTAGCTGAAGCTGGATGTCTTTTTAAGGTGAAATGTCCACCGGCTGTCACCCAAAGCATGTTGTATTTTTATTTGTAAATACTGTAATTTAAAGATGATTTGGTTACACCCTAACCCAAACCCCAAACCTAAACCTAACCATCAGTGGAGTTAAAATGTAATTTTAGAGCAAAAACACCAAAATCCAAATCACGCTCACTGTTGTTTAAGTCAGGGGTCGGGAACCTTTTTCCCATCAAGAGCCATTCAAGTATTTACGAAATTATCCTCTGGCCATACAATTGCTTGCAATTTCTGATTGTGGGTTGAAATTAACATACATTTAACAATATTTTGTGTTGTTCTCATATAAAATGATTTTTAATAATGGTTTTATTTGTATTTTTTTATTTTTATTTGTTTTCACAGTTAATAGCATCAAGGTAATTTTTTTTGCTTTTCAAATTATTTCTTAAATGGCCTCGCAGGGCTGGGTAAAATTGTCTTGCTGAGTCTCAGGCCTTATACAGCCCTGAGGCCTTACGTTCCCCACCCCTTGTTTAAGTAAACACAACCCAGATTAACATTGTTAAATCATTGTTAGAATTTTGAATCCTGTTTGAATGTTGATTCTACTTCACATTTGTTGAAATTTGGTGAAACGACTTCCATACAGTTTCTGGAGTTTCTCTTCCACAAAAGTAATTAAAAAAAAGGTTAGCTTGATGCACCGGAGAAACTGCTCACAGACTCATTTCCTGAATCAAGAAATCGAAAACAGAACAGACCAAAAGATAAAAACTGTAGGATAAAAATAAAATAGAACAGAATAATAATCTTAATTGTTCAAGAGTGGAAATTTGGTTTTTAGAGTCCAGCAATTAGGATCCACATTCCTGCACATTTTGGGGGTCTCCCTTATCAAACATACCTGATTCCGCCAATCTAACTAGTAGAGGCTACAAGACGTGAATTGGGTATGTCAGATAAGAAAATAATCCATAATGAGCAGTCTGTAGGAACAGACAATTACGACAATATTTGGTTTCTCTGGATTCTTTAAACGGTCTCTGGTGATTTTGTAAGAAAATGCCAAGGGTTATTTAAGCAATGTTATTGGCTACACATGCTATTAATAATATATTTTCCATCTTAATCTATTTAGAGAATGCACAAGATCCAAAAAACAATGTTATACACTTGATAGTTACACGCAGTACAGATTGTGCATTTTGTTATACTGTAAGAGAATATATGTAAAAAAGTTTTTTGTAAGAGCTGTTGATTAAAAGTTGCATTAATTAGCCAGTTGATTGTTTGTTCTAATAATTGCTAGATTGTTTGATTATCAAAATGATCATTAGTTGCAGCCCCACATGAATGTCTGGTGGTTGAAAATGATGTGGATAACAATCATTAGGAACATTGAAATTCACTTAAAGTTGGTTGGCTCACTGTGACAGGGCAGAGGGCGGGGCCGGGTCGTGATTATACACACCCGGTCCCTTATCAGGCTAATTAAGCCTCCTAGAGGGATAAAGGCCAATTGCGGATGTAAACGATCTCTCTCTCGTCGAACCACCATCCGCAATCGGCCTTTATCCCTCTTGGAGGCTTAATTAGCCTGATAAGGGACCGGGTGTGTATAATCACGACCCAGCCCCGCCCTTTGCCCTGTCACACTCACACAGCCAATCCTGCAAGGAGGAGGAGGCGAGAAAGAGTGCAAGAATGCTATGCATGTGCAGAATCAAAGAATGAAATCAAAGCATCGTACAGTATCTTTGTAATGTGTAACTTGGCATATCTTTGCTCACTCAAGTGTCACTTCTAAGCAATGGAAATCACTGATGACTTTGCACAGAATGCATTACCACTGCGCTTTAAGGGATCTACCATAATGTTATTTGAGCTTGGTTAATGAAGACATTCATAATAAACCTTGATAAAACAAGATGCACTTTTGAAGTAGTCTTCAAAGACTTTAAGCACTTTTTTTTATTAATGTATTTAATTACTGTCAGTAACAGAATCCAACACCACACAAACACACAAATCAAGCCAGTAAAACAAAAGGACTTGTGTTTCCACACTAACTAGGAAGCATCAACTAGGATGCGTCTCAATTAGCTCCATAGTTTATAAGTCACGGCACAGGTCAGGATGTTGGCCATTTCTAGGGCTGTCTCAATGGCAAAATCCAATGCAATGAAATGTTCCCTCCCTAAAAATGTCCAGAATGTACTGTAAAAACCAGGGAGCACCATTGCTCACTATGTTTCCTGAAATGAACATATGACTATGAAAGGGAAACAATCTTTTTGAGTTGTTAGAAGGTTAAAATAATATTTCTTTCATAATAACATTGTATGTTTGAACACTGTATGGTTGTCATTTATACAGCGAGGTTGATTATTAATACCAGCTGTGTTTTAAAGCACAAGCTTTTAATCACCAAGTCAAGTGTCGCAATGTTCAGTAGATCAACACCCTTGCATTACTCAAATTCGTGTTCACGATATACTGATTCACGCCATAGGGAGCTAATTGAGATGCACCTTAAGAGTGTTGAGAAGCACACATAACCTTGTGTTTGTCAACTACATATCAATTTTAGTCAATGTCCCTGTCACCACCCATATAGTATATGCTGTTGGCTTTCATCAAAATTTCAATGATGATCCATCATATTTTTAACACTGAAGTTTCGATCTCAACTAAAATGATACCTACATTGTATCAATGTCACCTTGCCATCTGGGTAATTTCTTCCTTGTTTCCACTGGACCAGTACCCATCTCTCGGAGTGAATGTGATTACTTCCTAGTTTCCATGAGACCAGAACCTGTGTCTCTGAATTTGCTTGCACAACGTGCTATCAGCAATGACAGAGGGAAAGGTGAACATATTTGATGCAAAAATAGTCTGAGCAGAGATGGTGCTCAGCATTGATTCAGCAGTATCGGGTCAATTTCAGATGTACATGAACATCTGGAAGCAGCATGATGATTTCCTTGTGATCGTGTAGCAACACCAGCAAGTTTGGGTCTTTTCAGCAAGATAGATGGATGAATGGATGTACTTTACTGATCCCTAAGGGGACATTGTAAGATAAGCTGTTGAAGACGCTACATTCTTATATTACATTACCACAATGTGCTGTTCAGTGCTCAGCACTGTCAGGGCCCTTTACTAATGTAATTATGTCTCATTGACTAAGTATCTCTGTAACCAACCTGCCTCAAGGCTAAAACTTTATACTTGTATGACTTACCACACCCTCTTTTGCACAAATCCAAGCCATGGGGCCTCATAGAAATCTGGCTATGCCAGGTGAATAATCTAATGCCCATTTGACTGGGGGTAATGTACACAATGGATTGACCTTTGCCATTGTTAATGGTTTAATGCCAGGGTTTAGTTGTGCTGGATGTGGAACAAGAAATATAATGGACTCCGCACCACTATTAGCCGTGGCTGATTACTCAGCACAGCTGGATGAGGAGATGATGGAAAAGGAGCCATTCTGGTTTGTTCATTTGTTCGCTCGCTCTCGCTTTCTCTCTTGTTTTATGAGCTTCTGCCTAATGCCCCCAAATCACACTTACAGTCTCGTCTCCACGGTAGCTGAAGTCATTATTTGGATACATGACATCACCTGTTGATTTTCTCCAGACCCTTGAAGGCTCTTATCTCTTCTCCTTCCCTTCTCTCTCTCTCTCACTCTCTGCCTCTCCACTTTCTTTATTTTGTCTCTCGTCCTCTTCTCCTTTCTCTGCCGCAGGCCTGGTATTTTTAGGGCTGTGTAAAGGGGTGAAAGCATCAAGCACTTTTTCTCTCATCTCTCCATTTTAATCCCTGAGTGATGGCTGAAATGTGCGAGGCCCAGAAATGACTGTCTCTCCTCGCCTGCGGGCATGAGCCATCAGTCAGATCGCTAAAGTCTAAAACAGCACAATACCTCTCCAACCTGCCTTCAGAGCACACACACGGAGCGTGCAGCCCCGGAGATGTGTACCTGTAGGTCACACACAGATGTGAATGAGGTGTGTGTATATCTGTGTGCTTGTGATGGGATCCATTATGCTGCTTGCTCAGAAAAATTAAGAGCGCTTCCTTTGTTCTGCTCACAAAATACAGCTTGGCTAAATGGCACATTATGTGTGTCTTTCTCCTTTTCTCTCTCGCTTTTCAGAAAGATGATGTTGGTTGTACTTGTTCACCTCATGGGCCAAAAGGGAACATACTCCTATCATGGAACACACACACACACACACTCTCTCTCTCTCTCTCTCTCTCTCTCTCTCTCTCTCTCCTGGATCCCAGTAATGCATAATGCATTGTGCTGTAGCCGTTTTCCACATCTCCCCCCTCTGCACGCCCAGTCTGTTCCAGGCTATCAGACATGACAGTGCCAGCTGGGCTCCTGGCAGCAGCCAAGCAGGGAGCAGGAGAAAAGAAAGAGAATCCAAGAGAGAAAGAGAGATGGAGAAACAGCAGGACAATGTGAAGAAAGGATGGAGGGGGGGAAGGAGAGAAACAGAGAGAGAGGCAGTGGAAGGCGCAGTTTGCATCGCTACAGCGTCTGTTTCATTCCCCGCTGATTGAAGGCGTGTTGCAGAACCGCGCCGGTCGAGATTTTTTGGACGGAAAGCTGCTCTGGGTTGAGCAGTGTTCAGTTTATATAAAGACAGCTGTCAGCACGGGAGTGTGTGCCACTTCCAAACCTCCACTCATTGCTGACTCACTCTGAGCAATTAACTGCTCCAGTTAACCTCCGTTCTATTGATAGAGTGAAGAGAGAGAGCGAGAGAGAGAGATAGAGATAGAAACTTTGTATCTGAGTGGATCTGTTCAAGCAAATCACTGGGTATGTTCAAGAAAGTGTGAGAGCTGAAGAAAGTCTGTGCGCGCCTGTCCATCTGTCTGGGAAGGTGTGCCTGTTTAAAGCAGCATGTGAGCTTTAAACCAGCATGTGTATGTGGTCATGTCTGAGTTAGCTCAGACTGTTGAGAGAGATACCAGATTATTTCTGTTGGCACGTGTATGCCTGTGTCTTGGTGCGCTTTTAGAGGAATGTTCTGGGTTCAAAACAAGTTAAGCTCAATCCACAGTATTTGTTGAATAATTTTAATTTCCAAAACAAACAAAAAATAATATATACACTGGCAGCCAAAAGTTTGGAATAATGTACAAATTTTGCTCTTATGGAAAGAAATTGGTACATTTATTCACCAAAGTGGCATTGAACTGATCACAATGTATAGTCAAGACATTAATAAAGTGAAAAATTACTATTACAATTTAAAACAAAATGTCATAACTTCCTAAACTACTTCAAAGAGTTATAAATAAAAAATCCTCCACATGCAGCAATGACAGCTTTGCAGACCCTTGGCAGTCTAGCTGTCAGTTTGTCCAGATACTCAGGTGACATTTCACCAAACGCTTCCTGTAGCACTTGCCATAGATGTGTCTGTCTTGTCGGGCACTTCTCAGGCACCTTACAGTCTAACTGATCCCACAAAAGCTCAATGGGGTTAAGATCCATAACACTCTTTTCCAATTATCTGTATCCAATTTCTGTGTTTCTTTGCCCACTCTAATATTTTCTTTTTGATTTTCTGTTTCAAAAGTGTCATTTTCTTTGCAATTCTTCCCATAAGTCCTGCATCTCTGAGTCTTCTCTTTACTGTTGTACATAAAACTGGTGTTGAGCGGGTAGAATTCAGTGAAGCTGTCAGTGGAGGACATGTGAGGTGTCTGTTTCTCAAACTAGAGACTCTGATGTACTTATCCTCTTGTTTAGTTGTACATCTGGTCTTCCACATCTCATTCTGTCCTTGTTAGAGACAGTTGTCCTTTGTCTTTGAAGACTGTAGTGTACACCTTTGTATGAAATCTTCAGTTTTTGAGCAATTTCAAACATTGTATAGCCTTCATTCCTCAAAACAATGATTGACTGATGAGTTTCTAGAGAAAGTGGTTTTTCATTTTTCAATTTTTGACCTAATATTGACCTTAAGACATGCCAGTCTATTGCATACTGTGGCAACTCAAAAACAAACACAAAGACAATGTTAAGCTTCATTTAATGAACCAAATATCAGTCAACTGTGTTTGACATGATGGCAAGTGAATTTCTAGCACCAAATTAGCAATTTAGCATGATTACTCAAGGATAAGGTGTTGGGGTGATGGCTGCTGGAAATGGGGCCTGTCTAGGTTAGATCAAAAATGACTTTTTTTCAAATATTGATATTACTGTTTTTTTTTTACATGAGTAATGTACTGACTATACAGCCATGGCCAAAAGTATTGGCAGTGACATACATTTTGTGTTTCGCAAAGTTTTCTGCTTCAGTTTTTGTGGTGTTGATTCACATTGTTTCTA
Organism: Xyrauchen texanus; assembly: GCF_025860055.1. Lineage (NCBI taxonomy): Eukaryota > Metazoa > Chordata > Actinopteri > Cypriniformes > Catostomidae > Xyrauchen > Xyrauchen texanus. Next base: position 18,552,950 of record NC_068276.1, read on the forward strand.
GATTATTGTGCAGAGTGATCAGATGCATTTTAAATAATTGCAAAAATCTTTATTGGCCAAAGAAATGAACTTTAACAGAAAAACCCAAATTTCACAGTTTTTTTGGCCCTGGCACAAAATTACCAGCAAACATCATTTCACTAATCATATCAGCAGCACCTGGGAAAGTGGGAACGAGTATTAGTCAGGTGAAATCTATCATTCTGATTGGATTATAAGAGCAGACTGATTGCTATAAAATGAGGGAAGAAGAGCGTCCAATCATTGTGTTCTTGTTAGAAATGGTTAGCTCTAAAGAAAGATGTGCAGCCATCATCGCTTTGCATCAAAATGGCCTCACATGCAAGGAAATTGCTGCAAAGAATATTGCACTTGAAAGAACCTTTTACCGGGTCATCAAGAACTTCAAGGAGAGAGGTTCAACTTCAGTGAAGAAGGCTTCAGGACGTCCCAGAGTGTCCAGCAAGCACCAGGACGTCTCCTCCTGAGGCGTCATATACGGAATCGTGTCTCAACCAGTGCAGAGCTTGCTCAATATTGGCAGCAGGATGGTGTGAGTGCATCTGCATACACAGTGAGGTGAAGACTTTTGAACAATGGCCTGGTGTCAAGAAGGGCAGCAAAGAAGCCACTTCTCTCTAAGAAAAACATCAAGGACAGACTGAAATTCTGCAGGAAGTACAAGGATTGGACAGCAGAAGACTGGTGCAAAGATATTTTATCTGATGAAGCCCCCCAACAATGAAGCATCCTAAGACCATCCATATGGGGGGTTGCTTTTCATCCAAGGGAGTGGGCTCTCAATTCTGCCCAAAAACAATGCCATGAATAAAGAATGGTATCAAAACGTCCTGAAAGAGCAACTTCTCCCAATGATCCAGGAGCAATTTGGTGATGATCCGTGCATTTTCCAGCATGATGGAGCACCATGTCACAAGGCAAGAGTGATAATGAAGTGGCTCGGAGATCATTATATTGAAATTTTGGATCCGTGGCCAGGCAAATCTCCAGATCTTAATCCCATAGAAAACCTGAGGTCAATCCTCAAAAGGCGAGTGGACAAGCAGAAAGCCACAAATTGTGATCAAATCCTATCACTAATAAGGCAAGAATGGATCGCCATCAGTCAGGATTTGGCCCAGAAGCTGATATCCAGCATGCCAAAGCGAATTGCAGAGGTTATGAAGGACAAGGGTCAACACTGTAAATATTGACTCTTTGCATTTGTTGAATGTTTTTGCCAATAAAAGCCTTTAAAACTCATGAAATGCTTATCATTGTTTTCCATACCATTGAAATATGTGAAAAAATAATCTTCAAAAGTAAAAACAATAACAGTGGATGTGCACATCAAGAGCATAAATGTGATGAGGTTAGGAGATACCTGCATTTGTATAACTCTAGTTTGAAGGACTGTAAAGATCTCTTTATGGGTCTAAACATCTTTATGGGTCTAAACTCCTGAAGATAAATAGTCCAATATCTCCAATAGCCAACAGCCTGTGTATGCGCACACAGTCAAATTAAGTATACTTTGATAAGTGAGCGTTCACATCAAAATTGAAGTATACATAAGTCTTAAATGTGCAGTATGCACATGCGCCTTGAATTATTTGCACTAGTAAGTAGGTCCACAAGTAATACTCAGAGTTGGACCATTGCTGTGAAGAAGAAGTGCTTGAAGAACATGTAATCACCGCTAAACATTAAGAGACAAATGTAGAAACATCAACATTGAATGTGCACGTCAAGAGTGTGTGTGTGTAAGGAGATCAGGAAATACCTGCATTTGTATAACTTCAGTCTGAGGGACTATGAAGACATTTTTATGCATCTAAACTCCTGAAGAGAAATAGGATGCACCAGCCGTCTGTTTAGGCATGCACAGTCAAACAAAGTCTATTTTGAAAGGCTAGATTTTGATTGTACGCAGACGCCAAGTGTTTGCGTCAAAACAGAAGTATACTTTGGACTTAAGTGCCTTACTGCAACCATAATGTTTTGGGCTTTTTATTTTTTTTATTAAACAAGGGACAGAATAAAGATATTTTTGTAGTAATTATTATGCCACAAATGCTTTCAATTGAGCTTTCAACCAGACAGCATTACAGAAAAACACACCAGTAATGGCACCACCTTTTACCCGAGAGCCTTTTTCTTGACTTCGGAAAGCCCTCTTTCTCGCCCTGGGGGTCAGCCGTCCGGTTTGCCTCATCTCACAGGAAACTCAAGCCTTTGCCTGGAAACATCCGAGACATAGAACAGATGGTGCTGTGATTTCTGACAATTGTGAACATGCTTCCCGCCTAAATCTACACTCTGTGTGTGTTTGTTCTTTTTTAGATATAGTCCTCAGCTCCTGTAGACTATACACCCTTGGGTGTGTATTTGTATGAATGAGCGAGTGAGAGAGAAAAGAGCAGAAGAGACAGAGGAAATATGTGTGTTTATGTTCTTTTCAGGCCTACTTGCTGCTGTGGGCCAGACCCAAGGAGTCATCTTGGGTTAAAAGCACTTGAAAACACGCCACAGCTCCGTCACTCAACACACTCCGATCCAGACGTGTGAAACAGGGTGTTGACAGATCTTCTCTTTTAACGCTGATCACAGAGGAGTTTCCCTGATTCTCTAATTTGTATGTAGAGGAGAGAGACTGGTCTCAAACCAACATAAACGGAAGACTGAGCATGAAACAGCACCGCTGGGGCTCACGGGCCATGTATGATGATGAACTGACGGAGCTCATGGAAGAGCAGCGCCTCACTGTTTGTCCTGGAATGGCTCCAACATATTGAAGAGGTTGTAGTAAATGTGTTTATATGTGTGTGTGGGTTGAGCTTTATGGAAAGTAAATCAGGGGCCTATTGTACTGTAAATGTCACTCGTCCTGCCTCTCGTCTTCTGCCACTGACAGAGTGGATTGTGGGTTATGAGACTGGATGGACACGAATACTCGGCCTTAAAGGTGTCCAGAAGATTCTGGAAGTGACTTGTGTGCAAGATGAACTGTGAAATTTGGTCTGGGTGTGTTTTACAAGACAGCATCAATAAGGAAAGGCAATCAAGCTCAGTGGTAAATGTCAGTTCTACCTGTATACTGTCTCTGGAACTATAGAGACATCCAACCAATCCAGAGAATTTAAAGGAATGTTTGACCCTTTTGGAGCAGATCAGTGGTGAATAGTAGTCTAGTAAACTAAATTTAGAGTTAGATCTTGATTTAGAATAAAATAAGATTGGCCCAAGTCAAAAGAGCCCACCCCCAAGTCTCTATGATATTCTGTGCCCAGTTGTAACAAACCACTTATGTTTAGAAAAACCTTTTAGGGGTTGGTGGCAACTGGCTGCTAGTCCTTAAAGAAAATAGTTCACCCGAAAATGAAAATTATTTCATCATTTACTCACCCTCATGCCGTCCCAGATGTTTATGGCTTTCTTTTTTAGAAGGATTTTTAGAAGAAAATCTTGCAACAGGTATACACAATGCAAGTGAATGGTGACCAGAACTTTGAAGCTTAGAAAAGCACAAAGGCAGCATTAAAGTAATCCATACATCTCCAGTGAAGTCCATGTCTTCAGAAGCAATATGATAGGTTTGGGTGAGAAACAGATCAATATTGGAGTCCATTTTTACTATAAATCTACACTAAAAGTCCTTTTTTTGTTTTTGGCGATTTGCATTCTTCGTGTATTTTGCCAGCCACTCAGGGTGGAGAATTTATAGTTAAAAAGGACTTAAACATTAACACTAACATTTCTCACCCACACCTATCATATCACTTCAGAAGATATGGATTTAACCACTGGAGTCGCAAGGATTACTTTTATGCTGCTTTTATGTGCTTTTTGGAGCTTCAAAGTTATGTTCACCATTAATTTGCTTTGTATGGACCTACAGAGCTGAAATATTCTTCTAGAAATCTTTGGTTGTGTTCAGCAGAAGAAAGAAAGTCATACACATCTGGGATAGCCTGAGGGTGGGAAAATGATCATAACATTTTAATTTTTGGGTGAAATATAACTGCTCTGGTCCCTCCTTTAATGTGAGTATATGTGATTTTTTTCTCCACCCATTTCATATGAATCGAGCCAGTTTTAAATACTCTTTTTCTTGGGCAAGTTTTTCCACTTCCAATTCGTTCTGTCGTTTGCACTATTTTAATTTTTCAAACTCTAAGTGCTGTTCATTCTTTAGCTCTTTAACATCCAAATGCCAATGCTGCATTTGCATTTCAAGCAGTTATTTTTTTGTTCAAAAGTTAAGCCAACATTAGTTGTTGGAGACAGCAAGCCCACAAGGCATAGAGGCTGCTAAAGGATTTAAAGAAATCACTTCATATTCAGCGAGGTGCTCTTTAACCCTTTGCCTAAGCCTAAGCTGTGAATTCTTCAAACATTTTGGGATCTTAATTTGAAAGTTTTAGTATTCAACAACTTTACGTAATTCGTCTTTCATTAAGCCATCTATTAATTCTTCCAACGGAGCTACAAAAATTCAATCAATGAGTCCATTTTGAGAAAAAAAAAGAACTGAATTATACTTCCCAGTTACAAACGAATACAATTTTCTGGAACTTACTAAATGCCAACACGAGCCAAAACAAACAAATCAAATAGCCTTATTAACTACTTTCAACTACGCACGTTCAGCAATCAATCACGGCTATTTGTGTTGCATTAAGTAGAAATATCTTATCAAAGAAGCTTCCCTGCATCTAACTAATAAAAAAATACATATAAACCTCAAAATAATCTTTACCGTAGTCTATAGCATGCCCACATTAAGGCTTGACTGCGAACAGCCGCCCCACATCCAACACACCAAAAACAACAAACTAAAAGGCAGGGTGCCACATAGCTCCAATAATTTATATTTCTCCCACACTCGCACTCAGAATCACCCACATTTACCACTGGACATCCGTGTTTAATTTTTCCCCCAAAATGCAGAGACAAATCAATGCTTCCCCTCAATCTCAGCACTTCAAACTCAAAATCCCGGACAAGCCCCCATATGTTACACACGCCTGGCTCTTGGTGGGCAACATGAAGAAGACAATACTCAGATAAGCATAAAGAAATACATTTATTTAAAGGAAAGTAAATAAGGTTTTTAAAGCATCCAGATAATAGTCAAACGAGCCCCCAAGAAGTACTGGAAACAAGGGGGGAGCACTAGCACTGGCAGGAACAGATATTTTTTCCCCTTGCCCATCAGCAGAGCAATCAAGGAAAACTCCCACACCTGCTGCCACTCTGCGGAGGGGAAACAGAACACAGAGCAAACACCAGAAATGGCCGTCACAAATCATTATAAACAAGCTATAAACAGTACCGCCGCTCCCTAGGCAGCCTGCGTAGGGCACCAACTCCCTAGGGGGGCACTATCTTACACTAGGAGGGCACCAGAAAGCCCTTACTCGCACATCATACATTATTCAAGGACCCGAAAGCAGTTGTGGAACACAGACGATCACTTCATCAATTTTGGCCCTGGCTATACATTTGCTTTCATGTGTTTCATTCCAATGCAGTCATGCCCTGAGGCCGAACATTTAACCCTCAGACCTTGCAAATCTAATGTAGAAAATCTTATGTATTTTGGTGACCTGATAAGTGAAACTATAAAAATAAGATGCTGAACTGACATTTGGCATATAAGGGAACATCAATGGAGGCTACATATAGCTACAACTTTGGGGTAAAATGAACATTTAGCTCAGCACAAGGTGTAAATGTGAGTTTGGGAGGTCAAAGGTTGGATGTAGGAGGAGCACAGGGTAGGGTAAAGGTGTTGCACCGGTGAAAGGTGAGACAACTGGAAGATGCAAATCTCCCTCATGGTGTCCAGGGATCTCTCTGCAGTTTCCCTGGGAGACTCGTTTAAGTGTGAATCTGCCACGGGCAGATGGATCACCTGGGCTGGCGTATCCGTGAGGTCGCTCGTTATAGGCTCGGCTGACTGTGATGGCCTGATCTGAGAGCAGTTTAACAGTTCTTCTTGTAACGGTTTTGATTTGAGTAGTGGGAGGGGGTGATTCCAAACCAGTATGAAAGGGCAACTAATTATAGGCTCCAGTGACTGTTATGTTCTCTGAGAGTCCTTCAGGCAGCAGCTCCCAGAGAGATGGTAAAGACATATCCAGTTACACCAATAAGCCCCATCCTCCACATAAAGCAAGCAGCCATGACCAGTCACACATTAGTCATCATTACTGAGAGTGTGCGCATGCATCGGTCTTTGCCCGTGTAAAAGAGAGAGGGTGAGAGATGTGCGTTTTCCTGTCAGTGTGTTGGCAGTTTGTATGTGTGTCGGGGTGAATGCACTAGATGTGATGCGTGAGGCCTCTGACAGTTTTACATTGATAAGCATATGTACAGCATGTATGTCTAATCAGTGACCTGCTCAGACCTTAACAGGGGCAGGGGTGAAAGATATGGACAGAGTGTGTAGAGAAATCTGGTGGTAGTGGTTATATTGTGTGTATTGTTTACTGTACATTGTATATAATTATTGTGTTGTGTAAGTATGTGTACATTTGATATGTAAATTGTGTTGTGCAAGTATGTTGTTTACTGTAATTGGTATATGTCTCGTCACTGTCATGACTGCTATGTTGCTCGGAACTGCACACAAGACTTTCACCTTTTGTTGCACTTGTGTACATGGTAGTGTGACAATAAAGTGATTTGATTTGATTTGGTGGTGGTGTGGGGGGGGGGGGTTGTGCTGTAGTAAAAACACCTCCACTTAAATCTCCATGCTCTTAAAGGTACCTCCACTTAAAAGGGCGCCTTTACAGTTGTGCACACCAGTGTCTAATAACCTGTCACAACATGTAAGACTGTGCTAGCTAGTGCATCATGCAGAGATGATGAAATGCATGATTGTGTGTGTGTGTTCTGAGATGGCAATCTTTGAAAGTGCGATATGGATTAAGTGAGAAGGAGAAGTAACTGGTGGAGTCTATGTGCTGTCATGTTCTAGCAGGCTGTTTGGCATTGCAGCATGTTGGGCATTATCTGAGCCTGTTTCCAGGCCTGATCCTCCTTTTCCACCTTCTCTGATTATCTGAACATCAATTGATTCTGTCTGCTTACGTGCTATCAGCTCATTGATCAATTTGTGGTTAAACTTGACCAATCTAGAACTGATTTCACACTAACTGTTTATTTTTAATATGGCTTTCCCTAAGGATTTTGGAAAATGGCACAGCTTAAAAAAAGTGCTCACAATGTAAAACTATATAAAAAGGCGCGAGTTTTCAGACGGGCGGATGCGAGACAAAGATTGTAGAACAAATTCAACTGAATATCAGGCCGTGACGGAGTAGACCGCGGGCGCCCTCTTTCGGTCGATCTGATCACTGCAGGCTTTCCTCCATGGACAGAGAGAGAACAAAGAACTAGTTGCATTAAAAAACCGAGCGCTACATTGTTAAATTTGAACGCATCTGATTTCCACACTCTGACACTTTTTTGGAAGCATACCTCTGAAAGAGAGAAAGAAAAAACAACTAAACAAACAAGCGGGCCTTATTTAGATTTCCACTGGAACAGCGTATTAATGGAATGTGAAATATTTATGGAAAGAGAGAGAGAGAGAAAGAAATTGACCGGATGGTGGGTCCAGAGAGAGTGGATTCGGGCGTGAGGAGAAAGTGAACAAACCGTGAAAAGACCCTCCTTTCTGCCACGTCTGAACGTGCCCTTTCAGTTTCTTTCAGCTCAAACCCACATAAGAAGCCGGAGGAAAGAAGGAAGCTTTAATTAATTAACGGTACAAACAAAACAAGGAACTTTTTTTTACTTAGCTTTTGCCCCTCAGTTCTCCGAAAAGACGGAACAGCTGCGCTCGGCAAGCGCATAAAACTCTACTGTTACTATATAAAATCCTCAGACGTCCGCTGGCTTGATTATTCGGTCTTTTGAATTATCTTTCGATATAAAGTAAAATTTCTTGAGGACGCAGTTCGGTTTGGTTTAATTTGAGAGGACGTTAATAGGCCACGAGGATGCCAATAAAGTTGGCGTCTGGATTTTAATTTGAGTTCTTAAACACCTTCACGGAGTCTTAAATGATCTGGTAACAACAGTTTCCGTCAAAATACAACAGAGTTGTTACTGTAACCATAATACATTAAATGGTATTTCATTAAAACGGTGTAAGAAGCTTTCAGAACAAGTCTGCCCTTTTGATTCATTTCTTGTTTTATGGCAGGGGTGCAGCTAGAGGGTGGCCAGGGGTGGAAGTGGCCACCCCATTGGCCACTCCACTCGCAATAGCCGGTTTGATCATTTTTGATCTTGGGCACAACAAGGTCATAAATTAGGGTGACCATACGTCCTCTTTTGCCCGGACATGTCCTCTTTTTCAAGCATGTCCGGGATTCGGCTTTAGTTGCATTATGATGTGCATCTGGTCTAATACTTCATTGTGTGTGTGCATATTTGCAATGGTGGATTATAAGAGGCTTGCAGCAACTATTGGCCAAATTCCTGCCTGTCAATCTCTCCACAAACGCACTAAGCGCTGTTGTGTTCGGCATCAAACAGATGCATGATAATAGCAGTAAATGACAGCCAAGTGGAAACAATTCCCAAACGAAAGTGCAAATTTACAGAAGATTTGCACAAAAATTTCCCATGCGGTGTCGTCCAGGTGGAGACCCGTGGGAAGCAGAATGTATGACATGTAAAGCTGCACTTATGTGTCAGTTGCTAATAAAGATGAAAGTGATCTTGAAGCACACATCAGCTCTGCGAAGCATAAAGGATCAGCAAAAGGTGAAAGTTCATCAGGTAAATTAACAGACTACATTTTGCGACCAGGTAAAATTCTGGTCACATTGCTTCATTTTGATATTCCCCCAAACCAGAATATGGTCACCCTACATAAATGCTTTAAGAAAAAAATTGATCGGCACACGTTGATTTTTGCCCATTACCCGATTCCGTGTTGCATGTAAACATCTTTACTGGCATTCTGGTGGCTTATCCACTCTGCGCAAATGTTATGTTTTAATGTGAAAAGCAGAGAAGTATTTGATGATTGTAAATCTCATGGAAACATGGTTTAATTGCATTTTTGGATTTTTTGAATATGGCAATGTATAGTAGTTTTTAGCATGCATGTATCAATGTGCATGTAAACTATGGCTGTGCAACACTACACATTTTGTATATCTCCCTAATCAAACACTCCTGATTCAACTCATCACCTCCAAGACCGGAATTGGGTGTGTCAGAAAAGGGAGATATACAAAATGTGCAGCGTTGGGGGGCCTCCATGAATAGGGTTGGGAACCACGGATCCAGATGATCGTATCAGTAATGTGTCGCTAATAATGCAAGTGGTTCGGCAAAGTTTTACACACAACTAGATTCCTTAATCACAGTCATGACATCAGGCCGTTAGAAAGTATTAGCTGGCTACCTGCTACCTCACCCTGCTGTTATAACCCAGTTATGAGGCTAGGAAGCCGCTAGCTATCCGGCTAATATGATATCATTGTGTATTGAAAAATAAAGCACTGAAAATGCAATACAGCTGTCATCTGGACACAAAAACAACTCTAAAATCAACACAATTGCTGTTTAGTTATGTACTATTTAGTTCAATGTTTTTTGATGATCCATAGCACTGTCACAGACAAGAAAGTGTTTCTTCTTCTTGTGATGTTATTTGTGGTTGGCAATCTATCTTATGGTGCATTACCGCCAGCTACTGAGCTGGAGTAAGGAGCATCTTTCAGTAACGAATGTCTTTCAGTGGAGTCAAACGTCCGCTGAAGTTGATGAAATTGACGAAATGTAATAAAAATCTTTGGCTAAATCTGCCAGCCTTAATGTAAATACACAATTGGATCTTGAAAAGTTGTCTACATGACAGGTTGTTGGAGAGAAGCGATTGAACAATAGTGGTTGGCTTGGTGATATGAGTCAAAGAGGTAGGCTTTTTCAGAGATGGAGCAAGATATTACATTTTAATGGAATATTTTTAAGAAAAACATACACTAATGTTTGTTGAATATGTATTAAAAAAAAATCAATTTTAATTTAATATTGACTTAATGACTCAGATATCACTTACCATTTGTAAAATACTGGAAGAGTGAATACAATTTTATCTGTAACTCTCTCTCTTCCCGTTTCTCTCTCTCTCCAGTCCTGCAATGCTGCCTATTTCTGTTCCTCTCCTCGCTCTACTAGTGTTGGCTCTACTGGGCCAGTTCGTCTGGTCTTCCATTCCAGAGGAATCATCAGCTCCAGGCTCACAGCAGCCAGAATTCTCCAGCTTATATCACCCAACCTGGACAGTGGGGGTTCAGCTCTACAGGTCACTCCGCACTGACAGTTCCCAAACCAACACCATTATCTTTCCTCTTCTGTTAGCCAACTCCCTGCTGGCTTTAGGTGGTGGAGCTAAAGGGTCTACAGTAAGCCAGTATCACAGTCTCATGAGGACCACCAAAGATGAGAAGACAGTCAAAGAAGCATTGAAAACTGTGCGAGATGCAAATGGAACCAGCTGTACGTTGCACAGCTCCTCTGTACGGTTTTCCAAAAAAGCCTAAACTGGACAAGGGCTTTCTGGACAAGCTCCGGGCCCAGTTTGTGTTGGAGCATGTGTCCCTGGAGGTTGGAAAGAAACATCAGCAGCTTCAGTCCTGTGCTATAGGGGGAATGTGTGAAGAGGAGAAAGCAGCTCTGAACGAGGGACTGGAGACCAAAGCTGGTGCCATGATCCTTGCCAATGCAAAAGACTTTAAAGGTGAGTGAAGAATAAGGCGAAAACTAGTTTAGCTGGCTCAACAAAATGGCACACTGATCTTGGATCAGTCGTATCTAATGGAAGGATGTGTTAGAACATAATTGTATTATTGTGTTGAGTGACATAATAGCATAGGTTAAAGTTATATCCATCAAACAATGCAAACTGAACATCATAGGACATGACATCATGAAGACAGATTTAAAGGCTACTGTGAATAGTATATTTTAGGAACAGGCAATAGATTGAGATAAATTGAAGTTGTGACCTGTATACTGTATTTACTAGAGAACAGTTCTGTCTAATCTGAAAACAGCTTTTTGGGCCACTGCATGAGTGGACAGAATCCAGACAGAATTGCAGAATGTTTGTCTGTAATCAAGACTTGGTGTCCTGAGAAGAATACAGAGACATTCCCCCTCTGATTTATACACACACACATACAGTACTGTAAATCTCATATTCATCTATATTAAGATACTGTAAAAGCTAGTACAAAAAGTAATTCATCTGAGGTAGCTGAAATAATTCAGGCAGCCGTTATCCGATTTCGGTAAGTGAATTTTCCCAGTACCTTCTCTCTGCCTATTTGTTCCAAGGCCATCAGTGAGTTAAATCAGTTTTACACATACAGATTTGTTCCTATCTAAAAGAAGAAAGAGCTGATATTGGAGCAAAACAGGATCAGACAGAATGGCCATAGCACTGCTGGGCTTCTGTTCTCTAGTGTGCTGGAGAATTAGCTAGTACATATTGTGCTGCTGCTTGATAAATGGACTGTAAGCAGTTGCACGACTGATGCTGAAGGTGAAAATTTGCTTAGTTAATAGGGAATCAGAGGTTGTGCTGTATGTGTGATTAGCTGCACCTGTGAGCTGTATCTGTGTGATTGTGTATGTGTGTGTGTGTGTGTGTGTGTGTGTGTGTGTGTGTGTGTGTGTGTGTGTGTGTGTGTGTAATCATTGGGAAGTCATTTTAATTAATTGATTTGTTTCAGTGAATGAGTTTGAAGAAACAATAGATAATTTAATTACCAAGTTAGTACCAAGTGCAGTTCTCTCCATACAGTCATGTGATTTACTAACACACGGTTTGAATGACTCATTCAAAAAGAACTGGTCAAATAAATATTCCTTCATGAATTGGACATCACGTGTGCTCCTTTATATTTATCCTGCATAGCTCATAACAAATGATCTCCTGTCTATCATGCAGCTTATTTATCTTCTCAAGGGGGATGATGCGTCATCTTAAATAATTTAAGACGCATCTATTTCCCTTCGATGCGCAGAATGCAATATTAGAAAATAAAATCAATGTAGTCTTTTATCCTGCAGAGCCTTTAGCCCCATTGTACCCTACTATTTAAAGACATTTACACTGGTGGCCAAAAGTTTGGAATAATGTACATATTTTGCTGTTTCGAAAGGAAATTTGTATTTTTATTGACCAAAGTGGCATTCAACTGATCACAAAGTATAGTCAGGACATTACTGATGTAAAACAGCACCATCACTATTTGAAAAAAGTCATTTTTGTTCAAATCTAGACAGCAGCATCACTCCAACACTTTATCCTTGAGTAATCATGATAAATTGATCATTTGGTGCTAGAAATTCACTTGCCATTATATCAAACACAGTTGACTGATATTTGGTTCATTAAATGAAGCTTAACATTGTCTTTGTGTTTTTGAGTTGCCACAGTATGCAATAGACTGGCATGTCTTAAGGTCAATATTAGGTCAAAAATGGCGAAAAAGAAACAACTTTCCCTAGAAACTCGTCAGTCAATCATTGTTTTGAGGAACGAAGGCTGTACAATGCTTGAAATTGACAAAAAACTGAAGATTTCATACAAAGGTGTACACTACATTCTTCAAAGACAAAGGACAACTGTCTCTAACAAGGACAGAAAGAGATGTGGAAGACCAGATGTACAACTAAACAAGAGGATAAGTCCATCAGAGTCTCTATTGTGAGAAACAGACACCTCACATGACCTCAGCTGACAGCTTCATTGAATTCTACCCGCTCAACACCAGTTTCATGTACAACAGTAAAGAGAAGACTCAGGGGTGCAGGACTTATGGGAAGAATTGCAAAGAAAAAGCCACTTTTGAAACAGAAAATCAAAAAGAAAAGGTTAGAGTGGGCAAAGAAACACAGAAATTGGACAACAGATAATTGGAAAAGAGTGTTATGGATCTTAACCCCATTGAGCTTTTGTGGGATCAGATAGACTGTAAGGTGTGTGAGAAGTGCCCGACAAGACAGACACATCTATGGCAAGTGCTACAGGAAGTGTGGAGTGAAATGTCAGCTGAGTATCTGGACAAACTGACAGCTGGACTGTCAAGGATCTGTAAAGCTGTCATTGCTGCACATGGAGGATTTTTTGATGAGAACTCTTGAAGTAGTTTAAGAAGCTCTGAACATTTTTATTAAATTGTAATAGAAATGCATCACATTATTAATGTCCAGACTATACACTGTGATCTGTTGAATGCCACTTTGGTGAATAAAAGTACCAATTTATTTTCATAAGAACAAAATCTGTAGATTATTCCAAACTTTTGGCCGCCAGTAATACACTTTTTTTTTTTTTTTTTTTTTTAGAAAACAGTAGCATGCAACATTGATGTCACATTGCCTCTCTATGTTTCTTGTTAAATTTTGTGTGTGGCATCCATAGAGAGGAAAATCGTAAGGAATTTAACAATTCCGGTTCTGATTACGATTTCTTAATGATTCCATTATCAATTCTATTAGTCATTTGTTCGGAAATTGGACAACACTGGTCTCACTGTGTGTTTTGTGCTCTAGACTCAGTACAGGAGCAGTAATGCTGCTGAATAGCGCAGCAGAAAACACTGCCAGAGGTACTTAATATGGTGCTCCGTCCGCATCAGTGAAAAAATGCACCATTGTCGAACCAAGAACCATTATCCGAACTAAAAGTCATGAAAATGATACGGTTCCTGTATTTAATTTATTTATTCATGTATTTTAAATGGCACTGGTTACGAATATGAAACAGTTATCAGTCACAACAATAGATGTCCAGTTATTGTTGTAAAAATAAATTCAGTTATTTTGCATTTTTAATAACATTTTGTGTAAGACTGCTAGCATTTGGCAGTCTGAGATAAGAAAAAAAAAGTTGTGATTAATTAGTGCGTTGCATTATGTGATACATGTGTGCTTTGTTGTATATCTTACAGTTTGGCAAATGCAGTCGGTCATCTGGGTATTCAAAGCACGCAGATAATGTGCATACTAGAGGAATATAGCAAGAATTGTATGGTAGTATGTAGTTCAGAACATACATAGTATGCTTGCATATATTGCTGGTTCACTTTTTTTATTTTACTTTTTGGCCTTTTAAATTAGAGAAAATAAATAGATGTTGGCAGGGAACTTGTGGACGTTGTCATTATCTGCTGTCACTTTATACCTGTGGCTCACTCAACATGTGGATATCGCCTGATGAACATTTACATTACATTTATGCATTTGACAGACGCTTTTATCCAAAGCGACTTACAGTGCACTTATTACAGGGACAATCCCCCCCGGAGCAACCTGGAGTTAAGTGCATTGCTCAAGGGCACAATGGTGGTGGCCTTGGGGTTCGAACCATCAACCTTCTGATTAACAGCCCTGTGCTTTAGCCTCTATGCCACCACCACTCTCATGAAAACTTTTTTCTAATAAAGTTTGGAGCTTAATAATATTTTTTTCCTGCATCTGTAACCAACTTGGGTTCTGGATGTGATGTGCACACCTTCCTGATATTTTCTACTTTTGGCTTTTTACCATTTTTTTTTTTTACCAGGCCATGGCTCTGACGATTTTGTATTTGTAACCCTGAACCCATGTACAGGCATTTTAAACACTGTATGTTAACTCTTACACTCTTTTGAAAGGGTTGTTTTCTTGACGTATTATCATTGAGATGTAGTAGCAATATTCACTACCAGCATGAAAGCAATACAGTACATGCAGTACTGCATTTATTCAAATCAGAGACACTTCAACAATACTTGCGTAAGTTCTTTGTCACTTTCAAGCACAGACCTCAAATCGAGGGACTTAAAATTTGATTTTAACATGTCAGTGCAACGCAGTTCTACTTCAGCAGAGGTCTGTCTCTCTCTTTTTGCATTGTCTTACCCACATGTTGGAGTCTTGTTCTACTCATCGATTTCTTTGTCTGAGTAATACTGGCAGGTGCTTTGATCCTATTTTAAACTCAGAGCGGTGGGAAAGAAGTGGTAGGAGGAGAGCTTCTCTCCTCTACCAAACGCAACAGGAAATATAGTTTGGATTGATTTTACGTTGATAAGCAATCTAATTAATTTCTTTTGTTTTATGTTTTGAATTAATTACAGTTTTTTTCCCTTTCTCCAGCAAGGCGCGGAGTCGGTGGAAGTTCATTAATTCAGTCGATGAAATATACAAATTAGATCAGACAATATATTGGGCCCTGTGAATGAGATTATTAAAATTGAATTCATAGTTTGGATTTATAATTTAAATGCAGTCAGTGGTCCTACTGCTTCAGGGTTCTATAGTAATTCATTTAGTTGCCAGTGTGATATTAAGTTGTCCGAAGATTTTTCTTTTGCCTCCCTGATGTGGCGTTGGTGGACATTTACCCTTTGTGCTAATCTGAGAGTTGTTTTTTGTGTTCTCCTGGAATCAGAAGATTTTCAACCAAGTGGATAATAATAATAATGTTATAACATGTCTAAATAGGGTCAGTTGAGTCGAGTCAAGGCTAGTTCACTCAAACCCAAGACGAACTCACCACTATTCTGCTCGAAACTCATTTGACATTTTTTCCATGGAACACAAAAGGAGATATTTTGCTAAATGTCCAACATGCTCTTTTCCATACAAAATTGCATGATGATGACCACTGGCTGTCAAGCGGTTGCAGTTTAGCTTATAAGCTTGCAATTTAGCTTGTTAGTTCATTTAAGAAATATCTGATGATGGACTATTGAATTATCAAAAAATAATGCATACCCTGAGGTGGTAGTCATAATACGAGTCATAATAATCTTGTTACATCATTCTTAATTCATCAGTTGGTTGTTTTTTATTAACAGGTTAACTTGCTCTGTGTTTAGGATTTGCTATAGATTTCTGGGGCATGTTGGATCCATACCTCCAGATAATGACTGAAACAAATAGCCAGACACCATGAAGAACTGCATTGGAGAAGAAATGGAGGAGAGAGCGCATAGCAGAGGGTAAATGGACAGGTGAAAGATAAGAAAGACTTGTATACATAGTAGAGTGGCAGAAGTTGTGATAGGATGATATATCGAATTTCAAGATGAACCAAAAAACCAACGCACAATATCGAGGCAAAATATTTATAAATTTTAAACTAATTTTAAATTGTTTTCTGTTCATGTGATCATAAATGAAATGACCCGACAAACATCAAAATCTCTCTATCACTTGATTTTACCCCTATTGCGCTTTTTTCCTACATTGTTTACAGGGTTCGCACAAGGTCCTTGAAGTGCTTAATGTGCTTGAATTGAGCTTTTAGAAATGTAAGTACTGGAATACCTGGAAAATAGCATTGTTTTTTTTTTTTATTTGCTTGAGATAAAAACGAACAATTTCTTCCATGTAATGTGTGTCCATCAAAGATGAGATCCCGCTATCCACTTTCATTGAATAATGTGTCTTTTAATATCCTTTCTGTTCTTTACATTCAATTAAAAAAAGTAAAAAGTAATATTAATTTTAATCAGAAACAGCAGAGATGCACTTAAAAACCGAGACTAAAAACCAATACTGTTAATGAATGACTTGCAACAGCTCTCTGTGAGATGCACATTAAACTCTTAAAGTGACAGTACCATTATAGCGCTTGTTATACAATTGAATGTAAATCAGTGTTATTACTTGCAAATTGTACACATTATTTCAAACATTGACAGCTCAAATCATTATTATATGTAAAATTTCAAGAAATAATATTAAGTAATAGAAAGAAGTTTTATATTTAAAAAAAAGTTAAAATGTGATTACAATAATCACATTATAATAAAAAAGAGTGTATATATATATATATATATATATATATATATATATATATATATATGTATTTACTCATTCACATACTTTTTCAATGAAAGAAAGGGCCTTTTCAGGGTGTGTCATTACTGCAAACACCACTCCAGCTCATTACCTCAGCTTTTGCAACAAATCCGAAAACAAGCAGGCACATTTTACCCCCAACAGCAGCCCTGCTCTGAACACCAAAGGATCCGACAACAGAAGATGACATTGGTTTAATTTAGAGCATTTTAACTTTATTGTTTGTGGTTCCGTTATTACTGAAAATGGGCATGAGAGAGGATTTAAGATGCAAAACCACACAATAGCGAGTGTCTTTCTCTTGTGGATGCTTGTTGGGTCATTCTGTTTTTCTCTTTCAGTCACAGAATCTCCCAGGATGTTTTCTTTCTTTTGATTGCCAGTCAAGACCGCAGCGACAAGAATCCTTGTGTGGGATTTGAGAAACTCGTATGGCAGAATTCCCCTTTTAATGTTCGCAATTCCAAGAGCTTTTGCCAACCCATAATAACTGACAGATACCATGCCATGTGTTTTGAACTTTAGACTGATCAAATTTCATCTCCCTGTATAATTATTGAAATCCAACTGCTTTGGCTCTTGGCTTGTGTTCACAAGCTCATGAGAAACTGCATGCATACCATTGAGGCACATGCAAAGCTTGGCACTGGGCCGACAGTAGAGGTTTTCTTTTTGACTACAGGATCAGGTGTTTCTCATAATAAATGACAGTCAACTCGACTCAGGTTTATAAATCTTTAAAGAAGAATAATTTTGTAAATTTTTTGTTATTAATATTATTCCTAATTATGCTGTTGGGAATATGTTTTAAATTACTTAGGAGGAGGATGTATAATGCTGAACTTTGAAGCAGTGGTTTAACAGAAATGTTAATAGGAGGTGATTTTGAAAATTTCATCTTGGGTGGCACATTCCTCTTTAAGACATACCAAAACAAAGGCTCTGTTAAAATGTATCTATGCCTATAAATACAGAAATGCTTAATGGGAAGGTAAAAAAACCTAGCACCAAATTAAAAGGCTCCTAGATTATGCTGATAGTGATGGTGATGGTAAGTTTTGGGACAGTTAAGCTGCACATACCAGTGCATGAATGTACTGTAATTATCAAACCAAGTGGCATTTATTTTAAGAAAGATTGCACTTTCAAACAAAACATTTGGCAAAAAGCAGTTTGTTAAGTTTTAAATTTAGAGCTCAAAAGCTAAATTAGTATAGATATACTGTTCAAAATTAAGACAGAAGGTATTTGGATACATTCTGGTTGTCAAACTTAGTGGAACATCTCCATACTAATGGATAATGTGAAGAACACTTGTGACTCTACTAGGACAGTTTGATCTCATATTGGAATCGGGAACAGGAGGTTGATTTTCTTTAGTAAAAATTGGTTTGTGCTTACCGAAATTCAAAACACTGCCCCTAGTAGCCAAAGCGGCAAGTACTTTTGTGCAAATGGGCACATGTGAGCTTTAAAGGAGACCTATTATGTCCCTTTTTACAAGATGTAATATAAGTCTCAGGTGTCCCCAGAATGTGTCTGTGAAGTTTCAGCTCAAAATACCACACAGATAATTCATTATACCATGTTATAAATGCCCCTATTTGGGTGGAATCAAAAACACGTCAAAAATCCGAATTGCAGTCCTCAATGATTATGCTAACGCAGTTACTTCCTGGTAAATGTGTAATGTGTCATAATGTGGCTAATCTCACTGAAACAACATACTGACTTCCCGAGTGATCATGTTGGCTAGGACACCTCAGTGAACTTGAAGAGAACTGACTTGATGCAATCGCTAAAAAAGACCTTGGGATCACTTGGTCAAAAGTAATTGCAAAAGAAAAGTGCAGTGAGTTCTGAGAAAAGGTCTAGCATAATTTGTTTGCAAATGCCACTTGGTGTGGGTTTTCTGGGTACACATAAGTCCACATAACACAAATAGCTCGCACATCAAGTGACAAGTTTCCAGTACAGTTGTAGAGGCCACTGGTCTTGTGTGATTTTGCCTTCCCTCCTCTTAAGAGCAATACAGTGTATTTGGTGCAGTGAAATAAAATAACAAGACCTGTCTTAACCCCATTTTGTCTGGCAATCATCCTTAATATTTCATTTAGCTTTATATTGCCTTATCTCAAACTTTCTCATTCTTTATATTTCTCTTGACTAATCCAATAAGGTGAACAGACTGTGGAAATGAACATGTGACCGTAATACTATTAATAGTCTCTTTATCAAATCTCATCTTTGTCAGCGAGTTTAATGGGTGTAATGGGCTGTAATAATACATCCTATGTATCTGCATAGCCTGCACCACTCCACATGCCTTTTTCTTTCTTTCTTTCTTTCTTTCTTTCTTTCTTTCTTTCTTTCTTTCTTTCTTTCTTTCTTTCTTTCTTTCTTTCTTTCTTTCTTTCTTCATCAGATCCATAGAGGAGTCGTACTCTATGACAGTGTAACATGAACATGTTTGATGAAGATATAGTACTTTGTGTCCTTTCAACAGTTTGTGTCAGGACATGCTTGTTTGTGTATATCTGTGGTTCATGTTGTCCTCTGTTCATCTATTCACTGTCCTTGTATGTTTTTGAGATTCAAAGTGCATTTGATCAGTGGTGAAACACTTTCTTATGATGTGATGTGATTCATACACACTGGCGGCCAAAAGTTTGGAATAAAGTAGATTTTGCTGTTTCGGAAGGAAATTTGTACTTTAATTCACCAAAGTGGCATTCAACTGATCACAAAGTATAATCAGGACATTACTGATGTAAAACAGCACCATCACTATTTAAAAAAAGTTATTTTTTAATCAAAACAAGACAGGCCCCATTTCCAGCAGCATCACTCCAACAACTTCATTGAGCAATTATAATAAATTGATTATTTGGTGCTAGAAAATCACTTGCCATTATATCAAACACAGTTGAAAACTATTTGGTTTGTTAAATGAAGCTTAACATTGTCTTTGTGTTTTTGACTTGCCACAGTATGAAATAGACTGGCATGTCTTAAGGTCAATATTAGTCAAAAAATGGCAAAAAAGAAACAACTTTCTCTAGAAACACGTCAGTCAATCATTGTTTTGAGGAATGAAGGCTACACAATGCTTGAAATTTAAGATTTCATACAAAGGTGTACACTACAGTCTTCAGAGACAAAGCACAACTGTCTCTAACAAGGACAGACAGAGATGTGGAAGACCAGATGTACAACTAAACAAGAGGATAAGTCCATCAGAGTCTCTAGTTTGAGTAATAGACGCCTCACATGTCCTCAGCTGACAGCTTCATTGAATTCTACCCGCTCAACACCAGTTTCATGTACAACAGTAAAGAGAAGACTCAGGGGTGCAGGACTTATGGGAAGAATTGCAAAGAAAAAGCCACTTTTGAAACAGGAAATCAAAAAGAAAATGTTAGAGTTGGCAAAGAAACACAGAAATTGGACACAGATAATTGGAAAAGAGTGTTATGGATCTTAACCCCATTGAGCTTTTGTGGGATCAGTTAGACTGTAAGGTGCCTGAGAAGTGCCCGACCAGACTGCCACATCTATGGCAAGTGCTACAGGAAGCGTTTGGTGAAATGTCACCTGAGTATCTGGACAAACTTACAGCTGGAATGTCAAGGATCTGTAAAGCTGTCATTGCTGCACATGGAGGATTTTTTGATGAGAACTCTTTGAAGTAGTTTGATTTTGAAATTGTAAATTTGGCATCTTTCTTTTGGTGTTTTTCAGAGTCAGTAGAATGGTCTCATTAGTTGTTATAACCGTGACCTTAATTGCCTACAGCATGTAAGCGGTTGGTGTCTTAATGACCGTTCCACAGGTGCATGTTCATAAATTGTTTATGGTTCATTGAAAAAGCATGGAAAACAGTGTTTAAACCCTTTACAATAAAGATCTGTAAAGTTATTTAGATTTTTACCAAATTATCTTTAAAATACAGTGTCCTGAAAAAGGTACATTTCTGGTTTTGCTGAGCTTATATATATATATATAGAGAGAGAGAGAGAGAGAGAGATCGATATCGATCTTTGGCCTTTTTGTTATGTCTCTTTTAAAAATGTGTTTCAAGAACCCTGCACCTGTTCCATTACAGTGAGTTCTGTTGGTCGTTTTCAAATAAAAAAAGCACATCTTAAAAAATCTGCCCCAAGAAACTTGTTTGATTGTGGTCAGGTTAACCTGAAACCAGCCTAATTATACAAGGGTTCCTAGTTTACATTAAAATGACATTTGCCTTCTTGTTGTTCCAAACCTGTATGACTTCCTTTCTTCTGTGGAACATTAAAGAAGATGTTAAGAATGTTAGGGCTTATTTAGACCTGTAGTTGCAAGGTTTGCTCCAAAACAGGGGCTAAAATTGTTACAATGTTGCATTTTCTTCCTCCAATTTGGCCAGGACAACAGATTTAAACCTTTACGCTTTACGAGAAGTGCACTAGGATTATTTATGATCACAGAGAGTCATGACCTCGGTTCAACATCTCATCTGAAAGACGGTGCCTTTTTACTGTATAGTGTCCCTGTCACTACACTGGGGTGTTAGGACCCACACAGATTGCAGGTTGAGCACCCCCTGCTGGCCTTACTATTACCTTCCAGCATCAACCTTAATTTTCCATTTTGACCGAATTGTAATTTTTTGGTGACCTATCCCTTCAAAACATATCGACTAATCGTTACGACAATTCACAGAGTAGTGGGTTTAAAAAGGTTTTGCAAATCCCTAATTAAAACGACCAATTGTTTCTTTTCGTCTCTGTTCACAGGTGTCTACCGTCACTGTGTTGGAGCGAAGGTGTTGGAGCGAAGTCTTTTGGAGGGGAAAGCCAGCATGGTGCTGCTTTTGCCCTTCCATGTGGAGAGTTTGACTTGACTGGACTGACTGTTGTCCCACAGCTAGAGAGGTGGCTGGGCAATCTAATCTCCGAAAGTATGGCACTGTCCCTCCCTAGAGCAAATCTCAGCAACGCAGTCAATCTTCAGGTAATCATTGAAATATTCTACAGAACACTTCCTACACAGTCATTCTAAATGTGTGAAAGATATTTAAAAAAATTACTCATAGACATTCTAAATAAATATTCCAAACATAGAATGTAGATAAGACTCATTTAGAAAGCTAATGGAAGATATCCAGATATGACATTAGCATAATGAGAAGGAACCGTAGGTCATAGATTATACTCATTCAGAGGCGAAGCTATTTTCCCTTTAATGGAAATTGTGTTTGCGCTGAAATTGCATTTAGTCTTTGTAATGCAGTTTTATGTGTCTTAAGACACTGAGCTATGGTCTTTATTCTTAAAAACATTATTTAGTTGTTCACCATGTGTGTTGCTTCTGTTGCTTTTTTCACTGCTCTCTCTTTGCACACTAGCAGATTGAGTTTGTTTCTCTATTGCTCTGTAACCAGAGTCTGGGTTACTAGGGCCCTATGAATTCCATACTCAACAGTATAATTTAATTTTATCATCAAAATGAATTCATTACTTTAATCAAAATTGTAATCAAATGGAATAGAACAATTAATTGTCAACAAAACAATGCATTATTTTTATGAAATGAAGAGCTTCTACAGAGATCCTTACAGCACAATCCAAAACACAACACTGAAGTTATTTTTGTCAAATAAAGTGCTGAACAACAGAGCATCACAGATGTGAGGTATTGCTTAAATGTAATGTATTTATTATTGGTATATTATAATTATTACTAATGTGAATATTACATTACTAAACAGTGGTAATATATTTCTGTTTGTTTGTGTTTTTTTGTTTTCCAATTTCATGCATCCATTTAAATCAAGCTTTTATTTTGGTGGAAAACTGATTGAAGCCCTTTCAGTTTCTGTGTGTTTTTGACAGTACTTTCTCACCTTCGAATAAGCAGTTTGATACATTGCTACAGTGAATGAATGAGTTTCCTGCTCTCTGTCATCTACTATACATACACAGCACATGTGGTGATCGTGATTGTTCTCAGTGTTTGAGCGGCCAGTTTCACACATTCACTTTGAAGCTCGGAGCATATGCAGACTATATATTCATAAAAGTTTTTATTTTATTAATTTGATACCAGTGTATTCTACATTAATATTGAAACCAGGTATGTAAAATCCCATGGCATTTTGTGTTTTTTTAATTCCATTATTATGCCAGGATTCCGTCCACGTTTTCGCATCGCTGAAATCATAGAGTCCTTATTTACATACAGTATCACAAAGATATTTTGTGTTTTCTTTAAAAGGATAGTTGACCTTTGGCTTACTGTGCTAGGAGCCATAAAAGTCATTGTATAATTGCCTGCCTGTAACACCCGAAAGTGTTCCCCATATACTAAGTATGGATGAGCAGGGCTCGACATTAAAGCTTGTCTGGGACAAGTGGATTTTTGGATGGGCAAGTGAAAGAGAATTTTACTTGCCCGACCAGACAAGCAGACTGATTAAAACGTCAATAACGAAAAAAATAACTGGCTTTATTTGTGATAGCCTAGGCCTGTGTCACTTATTAGAAAGTTCTTATTCTGCTGTTGAAAGTAATCCAGAGCACATCATTTTATAATTTAGTAAAATCAAGTAACAGCTGTGCCCTGTTTGATTGACAGGTGACGTATGTGTGTGTGCTGAACATGCTTGTGTTCCGAAAATGCTCAAGCTAATGTGCCTGAACGGTCAATTACATAAAAAAAAATCTGCCAAAATGCCCATCTTGGTGAGGTATTCATGTAAACACAGAGAGTGATATATAAAGAAAATGTAAAAAGTGGAGAAAAAAGCTGATTTGTATTATAATGTCAGACTTGTTAGTTTAAATGTAAGCTAATAGACCTGCTGTTGTCTAGTGTGTCATTATAATAATCAAACAACCATCACAAGAATACGAGAAAACAGTCACTGTTCTTGACTGAGTAACTTTAGTAGCTTTACAAATGATTAATGTATTATAATCATACAGTGAAGACCAGAAGTAGTTTTATGTTGCATTTCATTCTGAAAGTTTACTTGAATACTTGATATCATACTGCTGTTAAAAACTTTTAAAAAAGCTGTTAAAAAGCACTTAACTGTCTTAATTTGCTATTTTTATCTATTTCTATTCATTGCTGTTTTTATTGTTGTTTAATTACTGACTGTTTCTAGTTTTGAATAATTAAGAACTTACTTACATAATGAACATATTCATTTTTGTTATTATTTGTTGTGGTTTTGAGAATTGTAAAATTTCACTACAGACTACGGACATTTTGGTATTGTGATAATGTATAGCCTTTATTGTACATAGTAGATCTTGCTGCAATAACATGATGAAAATGTAGATCTCATTCCATAGAACTATGAGCATCCATGCTGTTAATGGTGGCGATGGAGGCTTTTCTTTATTTGACTTCCATACGTAACATAAAATAATTATCATATATATTGAAGTGTTACTTGAGCATGTAACTTAAATGTCCTTTTTTTTCTCTCTGGACAAGTAACTGTTTACTCGGACAAGCAAGCACATGGCAATGCTTAATGTTGAGCCCTAATGAGTTTACTGGCATTCCAGAATTCACCTTAATCATTTCTGCTCCAACAAGGCCTGCGCAAAGGCATGGACAAGTAGTTGCTCCAACCACCCAGAGAGGGCCATACTGGGGTAGAAGTTTAGCAAGTGTCACCTTCACCAGCTTGGCTCCAGGTAGCAGTCTGGACTCAAGACAGCAGAGAGTGACTGAGCTTTAGAGATGCGTAGATGGTTCTGTCTGCACTGTTGAACAGATCTAGATTTGGACCACAGAGAGTGACAGCGACTGTTTGGGCTATTGAAGTAGAAACAACTGTGGTTTGAATGATTGGCTTGTGGATAAGCAAATTTGGATCGCATTTTTTTGTTTCTTTGGTGTAATGGGGCTGGCAATTGTGGGTAGAAGTGGTGAGTACTGTGTAGTGTTCTCATATAAGAAAAGGTGTAGATTGTGGACGGAAGGTATTTTCAAGCTTGATGAATGATTTTGTGACATCTGCTGGCTCTCCATCTCTCTCCTCCCCCACCTCTGTCTCCTCTTTCTTTTCCAGTCTCCACGTTCATTCTTCTCATTTGTCTTTTCTCTCTCCAGCTATCTCTCCTACCTCCCTCTCTCGATGTCTGACCTCAGCTCATCTATCTCCTGCCCGGAGTCCACCGGTTCCTCCCACTCATCCTTCGTCTCCCTTTCTTTATTCATCACTTCATCAACCACTTCAATAGTTCTGTCTGCCCTTTCATTCACTCTCATTTCTATCTGGCCAGAGTCCCTGCAGCTCATCTTCTGTCTCGCCCATTTCTTCTCTCACACTCATTTTTTGCTGCACTCTCTTTCTCTCTCTCTTTACGTCCATTAAATTTGACTGAACCTCTCCCTGCAATCTTTTTCCTTCCTTTTCTGTCTTCTCCTCTCTGTGAATTATTTCACAGCGTGAAGTATGTTCAAATGAAAGAAAAAAATATTTGTTTTTGGTCTGCAGAAGAAAGTAAGCCATGCATATTTGGGATGGCATGAGGGTGAGTAAGTGATGAGAGAATTTTCAGCTTTGGGTGAACTATTTCTTTCAGTATTAATTATTTCTCCCCCTAGTGGCAGTCGTGACAAACTGTAATTTTACCCTCAATGGATTTAATTTGGAGAAGCTACCAAAAGTTTGCTACCAAATCTCAGAATGACATTACTGTGTGTGATTTTGTTGAGAAGATTAAATAAATTAATGATTAATTTTCAATTTATCTTTTTTTTTTATAGATATCATTATGATAATTAACAACAAAAAAGCACCATAATTCAGCAAATAGAAAATGGAAATTCATAGTCACATTTTATGGGTGCAGAGATATATGACACAAACACACTTAATCACACATTTACTGTAATTACAAAATCCTTTAGTGATATATATTTACAACCTAAATGATTACTTCTCACTTACACATTAATAATCATCCAGTATACAGAAGTAGAATGCGTTTATAATAAATTCAGCCAAACCTCAAACCGGATGCAACATTGTCGGATCCGGTTTGAGGTTCGGCTGTGTTGAAATATATCAACTTGTACGGCTAGACCGTATGTGACCGCCTGACCGTATGTGATGAATTTATTAAAAATTATCGCCGTGAAGTGAGAAATATCAACAGGTTTTGCTTTGATGGTCGGAATCACATGCATCCCTCATGCGTCACTCCATTGGAAATGAATGACTTTGGTCTATCACCAATTGTTTGTCAGATGCAGTGAAAAGGTGAATTTAGAGTCTGCAAAGGTTTGGAAATGGGTGGCACTTTAGTCACTTTCTCTGGGTAATTCTACAGGCAGGGGACATAGAGATCAAACCACTAAAATGGAAGTTTAGAATGGGGCAAATGTGTTCAAGTCCAGTGGCAGGGAATGGGAAGACTTTTGGAGGGTAGTGGTTAAAAGAGAGAGAGAGAAAGATAGACAAGAAAAAAAGAGCAAAACAAGGATGATGGTTGTTCAGCTAGACAGGTCAAGAAGGGAACAACCTTTCCCATGGTGCACAAAGAACTGAACGGTTGCTCTTGTGTTTGACAGCATTTTGTTGTAATGCCGGGTGAGAAATATAAGTGTCCACAGGCTCTTCTGCCATGTAATCGTACTCAGCCCTGCTCTGAAGAACAAGACTTTGACATTAACATGAGCAGTAGGGATGCCCATGAGGGACTCACAAGCTTGCTTCAAAAAGGAGTCGTGTCTGGGCTGTCTGTTGTTTTATTTTAGAGTAGACATTCAAGATTGCAGTGTTCACATAAGCGATGCCCCAGCATGCGGATAGAGGCCGAAAGTCCTATTTGACTGCATGACATGAATAGAGCTGTAGTACTTCTCAGACTAAATCTCTTGCTGCTCCCCCCCTCTCTACGTCTTTCTGCTCTCATTGTCTGTCTTTGCCCTTCTCTTTCATGCTCATTTCTGGATTTTTCTTCTCTCTACCGCACTCACACACACACCATGCCTCTCTCTTGTAGTATCTGAAGTAATATCGCCATAGGTCAGAGGCACTTGATTCTTCCACTTCTGTATGGGCAGTGACAGAAAAGCTGTGCTGAGTACTGCTCTCTCTCTTTTTTCATTCCCTTCCTCTCTGATTGGGTCGAACTGAGCAAACAGAGCCTCCATCTCGAGGCGTTAATAGCATTTCCACCTTTTATCTGTCATCTCGCCTCAGAGCTTCAACCTCCAACATGGCTGCCAGACACTTTGTCACTCCGACTCGGGTCACTTTAGCCCTTCTGTCAGATTCTCATGTGGACGTCTCGGGAGGAGCTGCCATTATCCTGATTTCCAATCTGTGTGCTTGGGAGTCGCCCCGCCATCCTGTGTGTATGTGCTAATGTAGCCCTGCCATGTGGCTACGGGGGCCTGGCTCGGGGCAGAATGACCCAAATTGGACTGACGTGCAGCTGGAGAGGTGAGCAGTTGTGAGGGAGGTGGAATGGGGTTGAGTGGTGAAATGAGAGAAAAGAGAAGGGGCAGGACAAGCTGGATAAAAATATCTGCTCTGGTGGTGAGGCAGCTCGGCTGAAGCTCAGGAGCAGTTAGTACCAGGCGATAACAG
Organism: Xyrauchen texanus; assembly: GCF_025860055.1. Lineage (NCBI taxonomy): Eukaryota > Metazoa > Chordata > Actinopteri > Cypriniformes > Catostomidae > Xyrauchen > Xyrauchen texanus. The sequence continues at coordinate 18,580,452 of NC_068276.1, forward strand.
CTAATAAGAGATTGAGTCCTGACTCTGGGGTTGAGGGGTCACTGTCTGTCTGATGCCTGAAATACACACACAGCCAGACACACAGACCTTTAGATAAACAGACAAACACACAGACCTAAATGTCTCACTGTGCCAAGGCCTGTGGATGCCATTGTGGCTTTAATTGGATTGCACAGTTCTCTGTGTGTGCCAAAGAGACTGAAGAAATCAAGCAAACCTACACTCATTGATGAGGCCATGAAGTGGATGTAGATTATGTGCTAGGACTTGGAGGGCAGTTGTATTTATTAGGGGTGCAACGATTCACTCATCTCACAATTCGGTTCGATTTACGATACTAAACTCACGGTTCGGTTCAGGCCATTCCGGATGGCGCCCAACCTGAATCGGGCAGGGGAGGAGTGTGACAGGGAGTAGGTTGTGGCTGGGCCATGAAGGTGCATGGTCACCTAATCAGCGGGAGGGAGAGATAAAGGGGAGCCAGAGGCGCCAGTTAGAGAGAGAGAGAGAGAGAGAGAGACACATGCGGCTGCTGTGTGTGTATATGTGTTTGTGTTTACGCTGATTTAAGTTTATTTATAACTTCAAAAATTATGTTGACTGCTCAGCCAGTTCCTGCCTACTTCTTGCCCATCCATTACCTGTTACAATAATATTCAGCATTATATATAGTAAATGAATATGCCACTATCATTAAACCTATGTAAACTATCATTTTCACTTGCACAGTCAGAGCAGGTCACTCTTACTCTTTAAATAGACATATGATCCCTCACGCTGAACGTCCCATTTTCACGATGCACATCGTTGCAACTGCAATGTATCATGCCATGATAAACCATTACACCCCTTATATTTAGACAAGTGATATTGAAATGCAAACATTTTTCTTAATCTTGTAGATATATTGACATATCCTGTTTATTATGTGAAACTGCCACCAGTTCCTACACTTTGGCTGAAAAAGAAACAGCTCATGGCCCTCTTATAGAGATCTAGTCTGACCAGACTGATTACACTGTGAAATCGGCAACAGTAGGCCGAAAGTTTAGCTGCTCAAATCAGTCTGTGCTTACCTAAATTTAAATCACTGCCTCCAGTGGCTGAAGCTGGACGTGTTGTTGGACGTTTGAGAAACTCCTGTTTCTGGGTGGAATGTCCACAGAGTGGTGCTAAAGTTCATTTATTTTTTTTGTTGTAAATTATTTACTACAGTGAAGAGGAATGCATATTTTATTAAATCTACCCCCAGCCCAAATCCCAACCCTAAATCTTACCATCAGTGTAGTAAAATTAAAATTTTAGAGCAATATTGCTAACTTTGAATCGTGCAATATTGTTTTTGTGAATGCAATTAATTCCTTGTACCCATAGGACCAGAACCCATGTAGGGCTGGATGAAACTGTGTTCACACTTGAACTGATGCAAACATGTCTGATGGGGATGTAGCTTGTCAGTGATTTGGCTGAATGGGATAAATATCAGAGTACATACATTTTTGGAAGCAACATGTTGATTTCCCATGTGATCATAATGGTCTGATGTAGCCACAATTTTAACAAACAATGTACAATTTGCTCCAGTGTCTTTGTACTGAAGACACTGGACTCTAGATTACTACTGTATCTACCATGTGCTTTAAACACTAGCTTCCAAGATTAAATGCCACTAACCTGGCAAATCCAGCGACTAGTGCATCCTCAAAAATACTCATTTTATCACCTTGATGCATTGTAAACAACTTTGTTTCCAGGCAATCAGATTAGAGTTTGGCAAATTTAGAAAATTCTCACCAGTTTTGTTTGCAGTATGCATCAAATGAACATGTCAACATGCAAAACATAGGAAAATAATTAGATGATAAACTATGCTGAAAAGGCCTTGATGATTTTTTATGTGTTAGCGCACTGTTTCATAACAGCTCAGTCTTAGCATCAGTGCTTCTTGCTAAGCATTATTTATATTTATCAGGAAGCCGATAAATGGAGTTCTTTGTGGCAGAATGTGATCCGAAGGATATTCAAAAAGAACAATATTGAGTGTGAGTGGGGGGAAGAAATAGAAAAGCAAGAGAGTGAGTAAATAAGACATAAGACAATGATAAAGAACTCTGCCACTGAATAATGCCCAAGACGTTTTTCTGAAAGGCGCGTTGACTGCCGCGATGCTGCAAGGCTAAATAAAACAGTTGCATTGAGTCACAGAAAGCTCTCTGTGCCGCTGGTGGCCCATCTCCACCCTTTGTTTTCCATGCACCACCATGCTTTGTAAAGAATATGCAGCATCTAACTTGGTCGTTGCATCTTGTGTTTTATTTATAAGCTGTGTATTTGTAGTTGTGTTCATTGATGTAGGCACTTAAAGTATGCTTCAGAATAATGCTTCAGTAGATATCTGAAAGATAAAAATAAGGCAGAGTTAAAAAATATGATAAAAATAAAATAAATAATAATAATGCAAATTTTAAATTGGGTAAGGATAAGCTAGATTTGGAGGAAAGGCTTGAGAAAGAAATAGACAGGAAGAGAGCATGAGAGAGAAGTGAAAATAGAGGTGCTCCATTTCTGCCCAATGAGCAGCATTAGAGCTGAACCGTGTTTACACAGCCCTCCTCTCTCTTTTCCATTCCTCCTTGCTCCTTCTCTCTCTCTCTCTCTCTCTCTCTCTCTCTCTCTCTTTTGCAGTACACTTTCTCTCCATCTGCCCATCACATTTACTGCATTAGTTGGGAGTCTACTACATGATATTTATTATACTCCTTTCATCTGTTTCAAGTGCAGAAACTACTGTACTCATCTGCAGACCCATCACTCAATCCTGTTGCCCGCTGGGCACGTCTCCTCTTTGTAAATGTGTCATTAATTCATTTGGGGCTCACTGCGCCTTGGGAGAGTTTACCTGCATCTCCTCCAGTGCGCCCCTTGAACCGAGTTGGATTTTGTACGAGTGAGGCCAAGCTTCACTAGCTTCAAATGACTCAAAGCTAATAGCTGTGAGGCATCTCGGAATACGGACGAGATCTGTAGTGAATGTGCTATATGCGCATTTCTCGCTCTGCATCCTGGAGTGACAGAGTCTGAGGGAAATGCCGCTGAACCATCAGACCCTGGGGCTTTTCAGTTGAACCCTTGCATCATGTAGTTTGATGGCAGCCGATGCTCAATATTTAAACACTGATTGTTTTTAAAAATGAAGTGGCACACCCTTCCATCTCAAGAGGTGTCTCCATTTCAATAAGAAAGAGAGAGAGAGAGAGAGAGAGAGCAAAACAAAGAGAGAGGAATGCTATTTATAGAGCCTGTCACAGTGCAGGCTGGGAGATGTCTGCTAATGTTGCATGTGACTCTAATTGCTGGAGACAGCGTTGTCGTAGTAACACACGGCGCCATGTCACTGCTTTGGCAACAAGCTGCTGCAGGTCAAGGCTACATGGCCCAGGAGTGGAGCTGCACAAGGAGAATGTCTACAGTGGCAGAAAACATCAAAGTTACAAACTCCTAACAGAAAAACTGGAGCGGTTCAAGGAAAAACCCTTTGAGACAACATGGAGTATTAATTAAGGAAATGTAAAATGCCCGATGCAGTGTCTGTATAACAAGGACAAGAGAGAGAGAAAAAGGGGTTACACAGCGCACACGTCAGGCAGTGACACGTTGTCCTAAAATAAAAAACCATAATTTTCTATGAATAAACACACACCGCCACCATCTTTCAACATCTGACGATCGCGCAAAGCTATGACTTCGGAGGCTGATAAAAATTTTGGTGAACCTCTCGCATTAAAATTTTCCATTAAATTTGACCCAAAGGAACATACATTATTGACTTCAGCCAGAGTCCAGCCTGAGATGGACCACTGGTATTAAAATGAATAGGAGAAAATGGAACGCCTAGCGGATGTAGAAAAGGAAGTTCCACCTAACAGGTAAAAGAGCCAGTCACCTTTAAGATAGAGACATCGCCTGTCAGTCAACTCAAGAATGCGCATTAGCTGAATCAGCCTAAAAAATAGCATTTTTTAGCATGATTTGAACTAACGAAGCACAATTTATGATACCATTGCTTTTTTGCCATTTAAACGATTTTCAAATCATTTTCAAATGATGCCATTTAACATGTTCTTTGATTGTAATCTTGACCAACTGGTTTAGACATTTCTTTCCTCACTTAAGTAGAGCTGTACTTTTGTGCCACTTGTTTAAATAGAAAATAGCTGCTGGGGAACGTTCTAAAGATTTCCGCCTAGTGAACTGACTTGCCTTGAAAGGGACTTTGCTTCAGTGTATTCATATTTTTGGAAGTTTTCCATGATTCATAACAGAACCTTTTTTTGTTTACCAGTTTCCAGTGTTTTCATCGAATTGGTGTATGTTTTTAGAGGATAATGTGATGTTTAGCGTATTAAATTTGTAAAGAAATTCAAATGAAAAAATATGTGGCTCAATAGTTCCGATACTTTACAGAGTCACAATGACCGTCTTTCGACAGTGCCTCACCCAAGTAGGTAAATAACATGAAGTGATGGCCTTAGTTTAGTTAAACTGATTAGTTTCACTCTTCATCTTTGAGTTGTTAAGACAACTACACAATTTGAGCCTAAACTCATTTTTACTCCAACTAATACCTAAAATGGTTGATATTCTCAAAGAGGATTGCTTGTTTTGCAGTTTTTACATTGCTTCTTATGAAGACCAGTACTAGAAAAGAGTTCAGCGACAATCAGAATTCTCAGGAAAACTGTGGATAAGATGCTTTGTGTAAAAGTGATTTTTCAGTAAAAGGTTTGTCATTTTGTGGTTTGGCAGCTTTAATAAAGACTAGGCTACATATTGTGGTGGAATGATCTGCCCCTCCGGCTCGTCATCGTCACCCCACCTCTTAGGGCCGCCCTTCAGACAGGCTCACGACGGGAGTTGGGCGGGAGAGCGAGAAGGGGTACATAATTAATAAGCCTTGTTTAGTCAGTGGTGAATGAAGCACACCTGATGAGAATAATACTTCATCACCACTGTCTTTAAAAATGCAGAGTGCACCTCTTCTCAGGGAGCTGGCTTCAAATCTCCATGTGTGCACACACTGGTATCCTCGCACACCCAGGATCAGAGCTGGGAGGGTTCGGAGCTGGATGAGATGGTGTGCTGCCGGACATTAAAAAGTTGTAAAGGTATTAATGGAAAGGAGGAGGCTAGAACCGGCTTGACAGTATTAATAATATTTTAATAAGGAACTTAAAAAAAAGACAAACACACAAAGGTGTCGTCAGCTGCCCATAAATCTCTCTCTTTGTCCCACTGCAGTCTCCAGTCGGCCTTTATCCCTCTCTGAGGCTTGATTAGCCTGATTAGGGGCCTGGTGTGTAGCATCACGACCCGGCCCCGCCCTCCGCCCTGTCACATTCCTCCCTCGTTCTCTCAGGCTGGGGAGCCCCTGGCATGACGTGCATCCCCCTCCTCTTTCCCTGGGGATGGGCGAGCTTTCTGCCAAGTCTGCCGGCAGGTCATCCCCATCTACCTGGATGAGGGAGGGGACAAGGGAAGGGAAACCAAAAAAAATGTGGCACCAACACGCTGTTATGGCGATAAATTAGAGAGGATAAGGCCAACATGGAGCGGCAGTGGGAGAGAGAGAGGAGAGAGAGAGAGAGAGAAAAAACCACTTACTCACCGGTTCTCCGATATGCCAGAGCTTGGTCCTCGTCCACTCCTCCCACCTCCAACGGACGACAGCCGCACCTCCCCGGATGGATCGGAGCAGTCTTCCGGCCCCTCTGGACGGAATGCCCCGCCGCGTTCTTGGGAAACAGAAGGGGTCTCCCCCGCCCCTGGCAGCAGTTCTCCCGCTCCAGGCGGTCGGCCAGGAGCACCTCCCCGCTCGCAGTCGGCGGTCTCACAACCTAATGCACTTGTATGGTTCTGTAGATGGATAAGGCTCAATGGACATTGCAGTGCGTAGTGCAAAGTAGGTGCGATTTTACTCGCAGACATGTCTCGATCTCTTAAACGCGCAGCTCTTCAAGAATCAGTGAGAGGAAAGGTGCGAGAAGCGGAAACCATTTGAATTTGGCACAGAATTCTACATCACCACCCTTGAATTTACTACAATAACACTAACAGTATTTATGCAGGTATAGATTAATCATATATTATCATATACAGGGTTTTGAGGGTTACTTTTAAAATGTATTCCATTACAGATTACAGAATACATGCTGTAAAATGTAATTTGTAATGTGTTCTTAAAGATTTCTCAGGGTCAGTAATGTAATCTAAATACTTTGGATTACTTCTCCAGCACTGGTAGATTTTTTTCACTTCAGCTATTTCACTTGACTATAAAAACTCTGCCAGTACACATAAGAAAACATACATATGTTAAAAACACATTCTCTGAATATCTTATATAGTGTTATTTCTAAAACAAGATAAATCAACCTGATCATGTTTCATCAAGAATAAGATTTTCTTACTAGAGAGAAAAAAAGGATAATGTCACATTTGTTTTCTGGATAAAAAAAAATATGATCATGTCTGGTAACATGCATGTATAATGGCAAGAAATAGCATTTTAGCTTAGCATAAAGATACATGTTCACATGTCAATTTACACAAGGTTTATTTCTATTTCTATTCCAAAATTACTTCAAATGTACTTCTCCGTCTGCTCGTATGAATGTAACACATCATAAGAAAGTGTTTCACCACTGATCAAATGCATTTTGAATCACATCATTTATATGAATAAATGTTTCCCATCTGAAAGGACTAAATATTAAATGAAACAAATGAATGAATGAATGACAAAAATGAATGACAATAAAATGCAAAGTAATCTGTTCAGTAATTCAAATACTTTTTGAATGTAACTGTATTCTAATAAAATTTTTATTTTACGTATATACGTAATCCTGTTACATGTATTCTGTTACTCCCCAACCCTGCTCATATCACTACTTCAGCTCTATTAAATTTGTCATAGGCTAAATTAGGGGAATGAGGGAATATAATACATTTTTGTTACAACTTTTTTTCATTTGTTTAGAGTTGTCTACTGTTTATAATTACATAAATGTCATAGTTTGTTTTATAGAAATCATGTAAAATCTAACCATGGTAATGAAGAAGATTCATGCTTCCATGTGTTTACTATGGTCTTGTTACAAACACAACTGTTAAAACTATAAAAAAAAATTATTAATGAATAAATTCAAATGTTCAAAAGGGCAAATGTAAAATAGAACAATATCACTTTTATTATTAGTTTCTGTGTAAGCATTTTAGTTTTTATAGGCCCCAGATATAGCCCTCCATCTGCTTGGATTTAAGAAATGCAAGGTTTTGTCTCACACACATAAGCCTGCTGAATATATTAACAACACTTTAAAATTATGCAATGCATTGAGCAAATTAAGCAAATAACACAAATATTGGGTTTAAGGTTTTTTTTTTTTTTTAAAGTCTCTTTAAAATTATTTCACATAATTAGGAGGGGGTAAGCGAATGAAGCAGGTGGGCGTTCATCAAAAATGGTTGAGAACCACTGTGCTACAGTAAGCCTCAGGAGACAAAGAGGAAATGCCCATAACTCGCAGAAGAACAAGTACAAGTAAAAGCTTGGATATAAGGATGGACATTGAGATCAGAGTGAGTAAAAGAGAGAAATGGAGGGAGCAGATGAGAGTGTGTGAGAGCGAGCTAGAGGAAGGAATTAAACAAGCATTGGATGGTCAGATGAGGGATGAGGATGTCACAGAGGTGGCTGAGCAGCAGACAGGGATGAGGCAGTGATGAAGTGATGGAGGAAGGAGGGAGGAGAAGGAGAATAATAGATGAGGACAATAGAAGTGCATTAGTGCAGGTGTGTGCAGAGACTGTTGAGAGGACTGCAGAATGGCAGAGGGTCGAACAGCATTCGTCCAGGTTACAGCCTCCATCAGCACTCTCCCTCATTATCAAGCTCTCCTCCCAAATCCCTCTGGCCCTCTTTCTCTGTTTTTCTACCTTGTTTCCCCTCTAACAACCTCTGATTCAAATCACCATGCCAGCACACCAGCTCTGGTGTTCCCAGTAAGCTTGCATCATTTTGTGCTACTAGATTTCTAATTACAAAAGTCATTTAGGTTAGAGTGCTTAATCTTTCACAGTTTAAGCACTTGCCATTCGGTCTTGGCTTTCACAAACATACTGGGTGTCTCTCAATCTCCCCACAACAGTTCACTTATTATCTACTCTTCCTTATTTCTCCATATCTTTCTCAGCATCGCTCTCTTTCTCTCCATGTGGGTAACTGACGTTTATCCAGGATCTCATCCAGGGGGGGAATATAAACGACCTGCCAACGAGCATCTTTCTGCCAAATTTATATCTGAAATGAAAACAAAAGCAGGCCGAGGTCAGAGAGATCTTTTTTAAATTATTCATAAGTGAGTCTCCCTCGGCTGCAGTCTTCAGCTCCTGTCGTCTGCTTTGTACCGTCCGCACTGTCAACAAGGGCATCTGTCATGTCTTTATAAAATAGAAAGTAGACAATGAAGAGGGGAGACTACCAGATTTAAAAATAAATGTATTGATTTGCAGTGTCACTCTTTTTGAATAGCTTTTTATTTTTTGTTGCACATTCTACCTGACTGGAGAGGTTTGATTTTTTTTCTCCATGTTTTTCTTTTATTTCCACCATTGTGAGTCATAAAAGGGCATTAATGTTTAATTTTAAAGTTCTCTGTTGACTCATATATTGGCTGTGCTTTTATTTAGTGTGCATAATTGATTTGTACAATCATATGTCCCTCTGTGGACTTTGAGTGGAGTGGAAGAGGATTTTGGGGTCTGAAATGATTACTCTTTCCTTTTTTTCTCTATTGAGGGAAGGCATGTAAAAAAAAACATTAAATGATCTCCCTGTTTGAGATCAAAATTTAAGTCAATTTTTTACTCTAAATCTCCACTTTGACTTTGACATCTTAAAGTGAAATTTAAAGAGATTTTGAGTAAAAAATGACATAAATATTGTTCTGTTTCTCATCCACACTTATTATATCGCTTCTGAAGATGGTGCCTTATGTATTACTTTCCATAATGTTCTTAGATATTCTTCTAAAAATCTTAATTTGTGTTTTGCTGAAGAAAGAAAGTCATACACATCTAGGATGACATGAGTGTGAGTAAATGATGAAAGAATTTTCATTTTTGGGTGAAGTATCACTTTACAGAGACAAATTGCAAAGTTTCAATTGCATTAAAAGAACTAGCCAAGACCGAGATTAGTGCGAAACAGATGTAAAAGATGTAGGGTCAAGCGGCCATGAAAAATTTATCTTTAGCTATTTTTTTTAAGACAGAGAGGGAGTCTGCTTCATGGATGGAGTTGGGAAGGTCATTCCGCCATCGAGGTACAGTGAAGCTGAAAGTCCGGAAAAGTGATTAGGTGCCTCTTTGTGTTGGTACCATAAGACACCACTCATTTTCCTACCACAACCTTCTGCTGGGAACGTAGCACTGCAGGAATGATTGTTGGTAAGCTGGCACAGATCCAGTGACTGTTCTGTATGTTATCATCAGAGCTTTGAACTTGATACAAGCAGCAACTGGCAGCCAGTGTAGAGAGACCAGGAGGGGTGTAACGTGTGCTCTCTTGGGTTTGTTGAAGACCAGCCGTGCTGCTGCATGCAGGAAAGCCATTTAAAAGAGCATTGTAGTGATCCAGTCTAGATATGGCAAGAGACTGAACAATGAGTTGTGCGGCATGTTCAGAGAGGAAGGGCCTTATCTTTCTAATGTTGTAGAGTGCAAATCTACATGATAGGGCTGTTTTAAAGATACGGTCGATAAATTTGAGCAGTTCCTTGATGGTTACCCTCAAGTTTCTGACCATTTTTATGGTGTTATTGTAGATGAACCCAGCTGAATGGTGATGTTGTGCTGAACAGCAGGGTTGGTTGGAAAGACGAGCTTGTTTTCCACTCTGGTTGAATTGAAGGTGATATTCCTTCATCCAGGCCGAGATATCTGCCAGGCAGGCCGAGATCCGAGCTGTCATCGTGGGGTCGTCGGGCTGGAAATACAAGAAGAGCTGCGTGTTATCGGCATAGCAGTAAAGAGAAAACCCACGTATGCAGCAATGGCATCACATGACATCATAGCACAACTGCACATGTATCTCAGAGCTCTGAATTACCAATGATCATATAGAGAAGCCAGGCAAAAATACATTGTTTGAAAGCCCAATGTCCAAAAGGCAATCAGTTGCAGATTCAATATAAATAGTGCTGACAAAGCTCCAATAGACTCCCAGAGAGCCTCTCATCCAATCAACATGAATCTGTATTCCACTGAAATCTGTTGGTATAGGTATCTGCCATAGACTATGATATGCTATGATATACTGGACTATTTAGACACATAAAGATGTCTTTATAGTCCTTCAGACTCAAGTTATACAACATTGTTGTTGCTTCTACATTCTACGTGACTACGCACACCCGGCCCCCAATTGGGCTAATCAGCCGAGGAGAGGACCAAGTGCAGCAGGACGCAGAGGAACGGCCGCCATTCACGAGGGAAGGAGAGGCTCACTGCCGGCCGCCTGGAGTGGTGGAGCCGCTGCCAGGGGCTGAGGGATTTCCTACTGGCCGCAAATACACGGATGGGCATTCCATCCACCAGGAGTCGGAGGACTTGCTGTGGTCCGCCTGGGGAGGAGTGGCTGCCGAGGACCAGGCGACGGCGCCTCTGTGAACCGGCAAGAAAGTTCCACCTCCCCCTTTCCCATTTTAACTTTGTTACAGGGTAGTTGGAAAAATCTGGCTGCACACATTCAATGCTCGAGTACTCTGCTGATGATTAAATTTACGTCATGGGCATCTAGCATTCGCGTCTGACCTAAGTATACTTTGGGCTTTAAAACTATTGCTACTAGGTGTAAAACATCCTTCCATATTTACTGGAAATCAGTCCTGCATACTGTATATTGTCCCCCACAATCAGTGTATAGATTCCTTCCTACTGACGCCCATCTGGTTATGTCTAAAGAGTCCAGTAGTGCTTGTGGTCAGCTGAAACAAGAACACACAGGTACAGATGTCTGCAAGCCATTCACAGCAGAGACGCTGACTGACAACAAGACTGCAAATGGTAGACATGCACTGTGATAAGATCGTCAGCAGAATGTTCTGAATCCAGTGTGTTTGGTGTCAGCTACTCTCATTTCGACACTCTGACACAACTCATTCTCCCATGTTACTGTCAGGAGAATAACCATTGTGACAGCCTAGTGAAAAAATGCTGATGTGGAGATTCTGGTATACACACACCACCCGCTCTACAACTGTAAAATGATTTCAACCACTCCAGCCACTATCAAAATGTAAACTCACTCATATATCTATAGTATAAATGTGGTACTGGCATTCTTTATGCACTGAAAATTAAGTGTCTTTACTTATTACCCTGAAGGATGTCACCTAGCTTTGACTCTAACCAGTGGTGGGCCGTGCATTAAAAGTCTAGGGCTTCAGTGTGATTCATACCATTAAGAAAACACAGTTTAACAATGAATAAGACCCCCTATTCCTTTGGACATCATACATTATGTCACAGCTAACTAATAATACCAACTGACATTTTAAAAACACGTCCACGCACGGAAGCCAGATCTTGAAATGACAATTAATGCTCAAGCAAGCCTAATTTTAACTGCAGCATGACTGTTTTGTGAAATGAACTTCTCCCGAACAGACATTTAAAAATCAAAATTTTTCATATCAATCTACCAAGGAGGTCTATAATACCTGGAAAAATCTATCTAATAATATTTGCCGGCCATAAACACATTCCATTCCCCGATATTTGAAAGATGACGTTTAAGAAAACAAAACTGCAATGCTCCCGTTAGCTTAGCACGGGTTTGACTCTCATTAGAGATGTCTGATTGCAACCCAACTGATAAACAATGCTGCAGCGCTAGAATTTGTGCTTCATGTGTACGATTATCAAAAGAGATTATTATGTTTTATACACCTGTTTCTGCAGGCGTTTGTTAAACAAGCTTTAATATCATGTAATGTGGAAACAAACTCATTTATTGAGATTACTTAATAAAGTGAATGTTTATCACTTACTGTGTATATCTCCCTGAGTGTCGACATGTTTGTGTGACATCATGCACCTGCATCTCGGAGAAATCAGAGTTGAGAATTTCTGCACGAGCCGACAAGATGTAATTCTGACTTAAAGATGCATTTCATTGCACTTTTCCTAGTAGGAAGTTGTAAAATCCGACTTTCCGAGTTGAATGCAATGCAGCATTACTTTTCAAAACTTGATCACCACTGGCTCAACATAGATACAGTAGGTTCTCTTCTATTCCACCTCAACTCTCTCTCTTAATTTTACCCTCTCTATCTGACTCATCTTCTCAGACAAACTTACCCAAGTTCATCAGGGACTCTATAGTATTATCGGCTAAGCTGGTAGTGCTGCCCCTGCTCTGGTATCAGTCTCTTGGGGAGCCAGATCACTCACCCTTATTGATGGGGCAAGCTTAATGCTAATGGCGCTAATGAGACTGCTCTCAACAACGCAGACAGATGATAAACCTTTTAATCTTTTAATGCCTGTCCCAATCAGTGGAGGCCATAGACGTGCAACTCCATGCCAGTGTAATGTTGTGACAAATTATGCCATAAATTAAGAATTTATGTGCAACATGGTTTTCGAATTGTTGTTAAATTTAACGATTGTTGATCTCTTATTGTGACTGTTATTGTATGGGAAAGTCATGCATCACTGTTGAAAATTACAGTGTTTGTCTGCATTGTAAAGTAGACTACTATTCTGTAGAAGAGTTTGTAATATGGTTTCGGGTTATGCGTGAATATAATGCTGTATTTAAAATACTGAGTGAACCCAAAAATGTAATATCTTAAGCCAATAAAGCTGTTTACAATGCTGGTTTAAAAGACGGTAAGGCTTTTAATGTTTCAATGAGCATATTAATCAGCTTCCATTTTATGGAGCACTTTGTTCATTTAAATGATCTAGAGCGGAAACCTCTCAAAGAAACATAAAATGAAACAGAATGACTACATTATGAAAGTGGGCAAAATACTGTATCCTTGTCCAAACTCTGTCCAATAATTACATGAGCGACCGGGCCAGAGATGTTGAAAGTAGCTGTGATACTGGAACTGTCAGGCCTTTTAAGCACTGAAGCTAATTAAGGGCCACATGCTCTTCGCAAAGGTTCTTTCAGCCAATCCCGCACATAAACACAAACTGTTAGTTTCCTCCCTCTACAAATGAATTATTGAGAAATAAAAGGAACGAGTGGAAAAAGAGTATCCCTCTCGGCCATTAATCTTGAAAAAAGAGTGTCCCTACATGTCCATGTTTTATTAAAATCTTTGAGGGGAGTTTTATTTGATTACCTCAGAATGCTTGGCTTCTACGCTCTGGAAACACATATTTTTAGAGAACCGTTTTATTTTTGCAGGCTGACTATGTTTGCGGGTAAATGGGGTTAGGGGAAGGCAGAGATGGATTCTTTGAGATGGAAAAAGTGTAAATGGATTGTACATTTGTCCACATAAGAAACATCAGATGTCTGGCCCAGAGACAAGCCTGTTTGTGATGAATACGTAATGTCTAAGTGTGAGCCCGCTGCTACTGTGCCTCACTGTACCCTCTCTCTCTCTCTCTGAGTGTGTGTGTGTGTGTATGTGCTTGATGATGTTAAAAAATATTTACATAATTACCTACTCAAAAACCAACAGAAAAATGCCATTTATCATTTTTCAACTCCTGAAAGTTTAGAGGGACCCAGATGTTGTATTTTGCCGATGACACAAGTCTCACATAACCCTCTTGACTTTTATAAGTGTGTGTGAAACATAACCCTCCATGTGAGCTTGTTTCTGCAAACAGGTGTGTGCGAAAGGGTTTCATCTGTTTCGATTTATGGTCTTCGTATATCATGTGTGTTCCTGTGCATGTGAACGTAAAGTGTGCTATGCTATCTCAGGACTCTGAGGCCTGGGGGAGTGCAATGTGAGAACATTATTTCTGCTCGAGTTCTCATTAGCTTCACTGCCGAATCATGCTCACATTCTGTTTAACTCAAATTCATTCCATTATATTTTGTTACTTCCTACTGAGACATACTCAGCCAAATACAGTATATAATATATATTATATATACACAGTATGTATATATACAGCATATAAACATTTGAGTGTTAATGTGTTTTTGAATAAATTAGTAGACTTAATAGATAAAGTTGTACAACGAGCCGGGTCAATTTGACCCGCTTTGTGACACAGTGTTACTTGATTCTAGAGATTCAAATAAAAATGTCTAAGTGGTGTAACTGTTCAGAGACAGTAAAAATAAATAAATGTCTCATTAAAATCTGAAATACTTTAAAAAAGAAATGTTGGCATATGTAATTTAGAATCATCTTTTATTATTTCTTTAAAAAACAAGCAGTTATAATTAAATAATAATAATTATAATAATAAAATAAAACAAAAAAATCCAACCAAATCTAAGTCAAGTGATGTAACCAACATGCAGGTATGAGATATTGTGATTTTTTTTTTTAAAGGCACTTTGTTTTTTTTATAACATTTATATATATATATATATATATATATATATTTTCATTATATAATAATAATTAACTATTTATAAACATGTTTATATAATATTATTTTCTTCTTTGTCTGTAGGAAACACTAGAACTGTTGCTGCAGAATTCAAAGTAATAAAATCACACCTCTACACTATGATTAGAGGTTTCACCTATAATCTGTCTCATATTTGTTTTCTCTCTCTCAATGGGATACATCGTTTTTTGTACACTCAATGCAAAAGGTGCATTAGCTCATAATTTAATATACTGCAACAGACAATCCTGAGAGCAATACATAGTTGTTTGCCATAGTATTATTGTCAGTATTTCAAGTCCCAACAGGAACATTTTGGTTTACTTATAGACTCAGATTCTCTGTATATCTCATTGAAGTGCAGTTGAAAGATAGAAAGAGATGTGGGGGAGTGTATGTCTGTATCTGTAATCTAAAAAAGTGAGATGCAAGTGAGGTTGACTGTGAGAGACATAATCAGAGATTGAGAGTATACCCTCTTTATCCAAAGAGTTTAGAGGGTTTAATGTTTAATCTTCAATTTTTAAATAAAAGATTATAGTCCTGGCCATGAACTTCAACTACCACTGATGCCTTTTTGTCAAACTCATGCTCTTCACCATTCTGATGCAGAAAAAGGGAATAAAAAGGGCATCGAGGGACTTGTGTGCCATCTGAATTGCTGCACTACCATACAAAGAGTGAATGGAAGCTCACAGATCCCCCAGGGTGAGCTGCCTTGAACACATTATACAGCTTGTCACTGACAGTCGCTTTAAAAGCTGGAGTGGTAAGAGAATTGTTAAAAATGACAAACAGACACTAAATGTTTAAAAAGGTGTGTTGGACAGTGGTTGAACTTTGAAAAAAAAAATTAAATGCATTCATCCACTGATGAAGCCTCAGGAAGTTCCTCGTTTAAAGGAGTTCAAAGCTTACTCCTGTGTTTTATTAAATAGACCTTCGGCTCAAAATTGCCCTTTTATCTTTTGCTAACTAAACAGCATTTACAATCTGCATGTCTTTTCTCATCTATATTCTATTGGATTTTAGTGATCCAATGCATCCTTGAGCTATTTTGAATTGAATTCAAGAAGCCATTAGAGTGGCATACACTGTATGTGCCAAAGCATGGAAGTCCAGAGTAATTTCTCTATGGAGACAAGGTCATATGTGCCAATGGGGGTATTATGAGCTAAAATAAAATATGAAATATACTGTATAAACACAAAGGCATTCTAGTAGGTTTTTCATCTGACACATGCCTGAGAAGGTGAAACAACTTTTTTTCCTTCACATTATGACCAATGTAATAGACCATATTATTGTTAGCGCCATTTTTTATTTTTTATGGGAATATAAACGAGGCTGTGAGGTATTGACGAACGGTATAAAGCTGTATAAAGCTCCCAGATTCCATCTGAGTTTCCATAATTCATGTTGTCTGGATTTCTATGTATACTGAATGTTCTTGGACAGATATTTTATCAATGTTTTATCAGCAGAATGATTTAAAAACACTTTAAACTTCAGTAATATTTCAACTCTGTAGGTCCATACAATGCAAGTGAATGGTGAACAGTAATTTAAATCTCCAAAAAGCAAATAAAGGCAGCATAAAAGTAATCAATCTGACTCCAGTGGTTAAATCCATGTCTTCTGAAGTGATATGATAGGTGTTGGTGAGAACAGATCAATATTCAAGTATTTTTTTACTATAAATATCCACCTTTGACCAGTCCTGACCAGTAGGTGGCAATATGCATGAAGAATGCAAATCGACAAAAAAATAACAGAATGTGGAAGTGAAAGCCAAAGTGGAGATTTATGGTTAAAATGACTTTTTCTCACCCACACCTAACATATCACTTCTGAAGACATGGATTTAACCACTGGAGTCTTATGGAGTACTTTTAAACTGCCTTTATGTGCTTTTAGGAGCTTCAAAGTTCTGGTTGACTTGGACCCACAGAGCTGAAATATACAAAAAATCTTAATGGGTGTTCTGCAGAAGAAAGAAAAACATGCTTATCTGGCCTGGGATGCATTAGAGTGAGTAAAGAGAATTTTCCTTTTTGCTTGAACTATCCCTTTAAGTTTTAATTCATGTAACACGAGAATGAGCCTACTATGTTTGTAAACGAGGTGTTTCTTGTCTATTTAAATCCAATTTATAGCCTATATTTTCCAATACAAACATACTGTATATTATGTTACACATACAATACGTGATATCCGTTTCCAGCCGTCCACAAGCACAGAGCATCTGAATGTGGTTGTAGCATTTTAGCTGTTGACTGTTTGAAAACTTTGAACTTTAGACACTTTAAGTGTCTTGTTGTGCCATATAGCAATACTGTCACTGGATATCAGCCTTTAAATGAACAAAGTTGACAGAGAACTCATTGTCTTGTCACCAGACAATACATTTAGATCTAGATTTAAAACCTTATATTTGTGTTCAAAAGATATCTGAAGTTTATAATCTACCTGTTGCCAACCACAATCTTGGTTTTTGTCACTTCATCTCAGGCAGAGGCGGTGTGTGTCTCTCAGACCTGTATTAACTGATCAAGATCAGCTCACCTGCCTCCTCCACAGTCTCATCTGATCTGATCTGATGGCAATCTGCAGTTTTAAATGTTTTATTTTTCATTACTCACAGACTATCGCTTTTCTCTTTTCATCCCTGTGTTGTGCCTCCAAAACTGTCTGCTTTATTACATACAAACCTCAACAAAACTGACAAGTTGGGAACTGAATCAAAGCTTCAATAAAGAAGGAGGATCTGCTGGTGTTGACAAGTAAATGTGGAAATGGAGGGAGACATCAGCTTGGAAAAGATAAATTGTTCATGAGCTAGATATTTTTGCTCTCGCTTCCTAACTGAGCCAGCGAGGCTGGCTGCGTGAGGGAGATTTATCCATGCCGTCTGTCTAAAAAGAGACAGAACTCAATATCGTAGTGCTTAGAGACTGGTAACAAGGCTAAAAAGCACAGACTCTCTCGTTGATTTTCAAAATGCCTTGTTTTCGTCTGTCTCCTTTCTTCATTGCTGTTATTTACTTTGACAAAGAATGTCATATTGGGAAATTATTAGGAAAGTTTTGCAATAAAATCCTCCCAATTATCAGATCTAAGCAAATGATATAGTGTATTATTATATTATATACTGTACACAAAGGCCCAGCAACAATGATTATTTGATGACTGTTTATGGCACAAACTGTTTTATTGTCTCATCTTATTCTCTTATTGAAGGGTTATCATACTCGTAGAAGTATCGGCCTATCAGGATGGCTGACCCAGAGACCCCCTGCGCCCTGCTCATTGTCCAGCATGTCCAAGCAGACCATTTCAGGGAAAGATCACCCCAAGAGCAAATGCACATCCTCCATACTGGCCCCCAGTGACTTCCCCCTGGAAGTGCTAGAGGTTGGAGGTACAGTGTGAAAGAAAAACAAGCTCCTTTTTGGTGTTTGTGGTTGCCTCCCACCAGCTTTCTGATTTACATTTCACTGAAAGATGCACTGAGTCATCATTATGTATTTAAAATGACTCAAAAGTGTCTGCATAGCAGTATTCTTATGCATTGATATTAAACATTGAAAGCTGTATAAAGAGGCACTCCACACATTTTCCTGTTTTTAGAGTGGGACGCTACTGTGAGCACACACACAAAACCTGCACAGCATATTTATACACCAACATAAGTGTATACCACAAGTGTGTTTATGCATTGTGAATGGAATTATAACCCATTTTTTATTTATTTATTTATAAAGCCCAGAAGTGTTAGGAGCAAGGGGCGGTGCTTCCTGTAGAAAAGGACTCTCAAATGGATTAGTATATGCAGTAACGTTTCAGACCATTCTGGTGCCCTAGGCGACATCCCTATTGGCGACCCCATGGAGGGGTGTGGCCGTAGCCTCCTCTTTGGCGCCCTCCCAACAGGTGGCGCCCTAGGTGATTGCCTAGTTCGCCTATGCCTTAAAACGTCCCTGAACCAATGTCCTCTGCATGTAGACCATTGTATTTTTTTCATTATTTGAACTTCTTTGCCGTTCATGTTGTCATTCATTGCATATGTATTTCCTTAGTATTCTCATTGTGATTTTAAGCACGGGATAAAACAAAGCTTGAGGTAGAGCCATTATTTTGTTGTGATTGTTCTTCCCACACAATAACAGAGATCATCACGACCTGACATCTGGAGCACAATGTTTTCTAATTTGAATATGTCAGTTGTCTGAATTATTCCTTGCTTTTTGTGTTTGTGTGTATGGATTTTTCAGTCGAAGACATTCCTAAAAAGCCTGTCTCCGACTTGCCCATGTCAGCCACTCCAGAGGACCAAACGGCTGGTAATTCACTCATTGATGCTAAATTACAAGCCTTTAGGCGCAGACACTGATAAATCACCTCACAATGATTGGGATTCTTATCTGATTATAATCTGCAATTTATAATTTTCCCTCTCTTGATTCGTGCGCCTGCGGTCCTGGCTTACTAATCAGTGCTTTCATATCGGCAATATTGAGTTTGTCTAATGATGTGAGGGAATATTTCATTCACTTTCCACATGCACTGTGGGCTTAAAGGTCTTGTTTGGGCCCTGTGCATGTTGTAGACCTCATCGATCACAGAAATCCAACGGATAGAAACAATCTGGTTCAGAAAATAATGCTATATTCCACTGAATGGTTTTGAAAATATCAGAAGAAGAGAAGCATATTGTTGAATTGTAAGCTCCATTGCTAGCTCATGCATACACATGAAGAGGTCTTTGGCTTAAACGAGATAGGTAACCTCTGGTCACAAATGATGGCTGATGGAATAGAAGGGGAGGAAGAAATGACTGAGAAAGTGAGGGGCGTATGGCCAGTGAACTTACAGCTTCTCTGTCCTTTCATCAATGAGGTTAATAGAATTAATTACAGCCCTCTGGCTGAAAAAGGCAATGGCATTTACATGCAGTGGCTCAGTGTTCCCGCCCCTGCTGGGAGACACTGTAGAAAAAGCAGCTGGTGAACTGGTTGTAATGACACATTTGTTACAGTAATGCACATTCGCAGACATTAGCCCTCGAGACGATTATCAATATGTTTACAGAAGAATGTGGCACTTTTATCACAGAGATAATCCTAAATATTCATTTCAGGAGGCATGCCACATGACTGGGAAGAGTATCTTGAACTGAGTATCATGGAAGAGGGTTTTACGGTTTGACATGCAAAATACTGTCTCACCATATAACTTAATGTTACGACATCATGTTTCTTCCAGTTTAACCAGTCTGTGTCTTAATTGACATCAGCTTGCATCTACATGCACTGCCACATGGCAACAGTGCTTTTAAAGGATTAGCTACACAAAAACGAAAATTATGTGATCATTTATTCACACTCATGTCTTTCAAACACATATGACTTTCTTTCTTATGAGGAAAATCTCTGTCTATATTTTCAATTTTAGGGATTCGCGATTACACGGTTTTACTATTAACCATGATTAAAAATGTCACAGTTAATTTAACCATGAGAATTTAGAATCCACGGTTAAAACCCATAAAATGCTTTATTTATAATGTAGAAATATATAATATGAATGAGTTATTTTTAAGATTTTGTGAACCTAAATGTAAAAAAAAACTCTTGTGCATGTGTGGGTACTGGAGTTGTTGCTATGGTTACGGACGTATCCGTGTGGTGCTTGACCAGGTGTTGTGGACTGAACGTGAATTTTCAATTTCAGTGAAACTGGGGGTACTACACACAAACTCATTTAAATGACTGACTGAAGACGACGGATGTAAAACATGCAGACAGAAGTCCTAGAAAGAAACACATCCTGCAAATGGGACAGGATGCTCCACTAGTCGTCCAACAATAAACTAGAAAGTTTAATATTTTTAGCTGTGGTGATTTAAAAGTGATGAATTAAAAGATACAACTTTTTGTGATGTTTTAACATGCTGACAGTACATTGCTGTGAAGAGGAGGAGGGCGTGGCCGGGCCGTCACGATGGACGCTCGGCACTGAATCAGCCCAACCAGCAGGAGAGGGATATAGAGGAGCCTGGGACGGCAGTTTGAGAGAGAGAGAGAGACGTGCTGCGCTGTCTGTGTGTTTTATGTTATGTTTCATTTCTTTATGTAATTAAAGCTATGTTGTCTGTTCTGCCGGTTCCCGCCTCCTCCTTGCCCATCCTTTACCCGTTACAATTGAGTGTAGTTACTATCAGTGAGTAAACTTTGCATCTTAGAAAAGTTGCATCTAAAATCATCCTCATAATTGAAAGAATTGCTTCTGAACAAATTCATCACATTCAACAATAAATGTCAGTTTTAGTAACTGTCTGACTTTAAATTGCCTGCTGTAAGTAATGTTCCCATTATTATGCATAGTCCACAGGATTATTTGTGAGGTGTGGTAGTGAGTAATTTTATAGAGTCTGTTGAGATTCTTCATGTTGAGGTGTCTGACAGACAACGGATTGCTTTAATAAACCTTTGCAGAAGAAAACACTTTTGGATGTCATATACTACATGTTGCACACCTACAATAGTTTTACATTCACACACTTTTGAAGCACTCTGGTTACACTGAAGCACATCCCTGAGCTCGGGATGCACATAATCGGAGTTGTGCCCTAGATTGGAGCACCTCTTATTATATACCTCCTATTTATTTTTTGTGCATTTATCAGTTTTCTTATTGTCGGGCTGCCCTTAGCATCCACATGTCCCCCAGAAATACATCCACTAAGATGTTCAGTTTTGATATGATATGCATGTTTTGCATCACTGCTGTTGCATTATAAGAAAATTTGCAAATAATCGTAAAACCGTTTAACTGCTATTTCTTTTCTCAGATGGTAATCTAACCGTCAAAAACTCTCACTAAAGCATCCCTATTCAATGCAATGGCAGTTGATTGTAACTCACTTTAAAACTGAAAAGCACCATAAGCATTATAAAAGTAGTCCCCGTGCATCATATTCTAAGTGTTTTGAAGACATACGATCAGTGGCAGTCCGTGAGGTAAATTTCTGGGAAGGCAAATATGAATAGGTAAATATAAAAAAATACCATATTTTTACCTTAAAGGCATCGGAGTACTACATGTTAGTAGGTAAATTGACTTAACTGATCATTTTATCACTTTTGTTGTAACACTTACTTTGAATACATTTTTTAAAGCCTCCCTTGCCTCCACTGATGAGCCACCACTGCATACGTTTGATTTGAATCAGAATCAACCTGAAATTGATGTAATTTTTATGTGAAAATCTAGATGTTTGTTCAGGGATGGATTATGACTTGCAAATTATCTCCAAGGGCCACCCTCCAAAAGTTGTTGATGCTGAGCGGGGGGTGGTTTTCGTTTTCATTGTTGATGGGTTTTCGAGCGGGGGATCGCCAAACTGGATTGTGCAACCTTAAACCCCAGGGCCCCCCCGGGCAGTCAAGGGTCCCTGGTAGTCAAGGGCCTGTGGGCACTGGCCCCGGTTGGTAATCCATCCCTGCATTTGCTACACGTTCAGGAGTGCTATGAGAAAAGCTCAATCTCTGTGGCCCGCATGTTTAGGAATATGATGCAACTTATGAGTTTTTATGGCAACTGAAAAAAATAAATAAATAGCTCTTGTATTATGTAGGGAATTTTGTATTGTTAAAGAAATTCAAAGGAATTAAAAATAATTTGATTATAATTATTATAAGTGTTTTCCGTCCTACTCATGTTTAATTGTGCTTTTATGTATTGTATTTAGGAATGTGTAATATGGATTTGACCTTTCATAGCCAGGTCTCTGTTGCAAAAGAGACTAAAATATAAGGAGTATTCAGGTTAAATGAAGGGTTAATAGTATATTAGAAAGTTGATTTACAAAATGTTTTTCCTCCAGAGAGAAGCGTTTAAAAAACACTTGGCACTGAGTGGTATGTCAAAGGAGTCATGGACAGGTGAAAATGAGCAAGCCTTGGACAAATTCATCTCAGACACTTCCGTCTGGCTTCTCTTTGTCTACAGTGACCCTTTCACCAGCCAACACGTGGACTATGCCTTGCCAGCACAGGTATGCCGCAGCTCTATTTTTGAGAAGTGACATTTAGCATCCCAATCAGAGCCTTTTGTGCCACAATCTTGCAAAGACTCAGAAGATTATTCAGGGGTTCAGCGTGCTTGTTTTAATAATGATATTCTGAGCTTCAATTTAATGAAGAAACATGCAGAGCTTCCTGAATAGATTTACTCTTCATGCAGCGTTAATTTCTAGTGCATCTGGTGACTTGCCAGGATACCAAAGTTCTCATTGTTAAACTGTGTGTGACAACCTCTGGTGATTCATAGCTCTAAAATATGAATTACCACCATCTTCCCTTTGCCATCTATCCATCTTCTCTCTTCTATCCTTCTCTTTTCTCTCGCTCTCCTCCTCAGGTGGTGGAGCAGATGTCCTACTTCATCCATGCAGCAGACGGTATAATCACAGAGGAGACTTTTAAGACCTCTGTGCAGTTTGGTTCTGTGAGGGGAGGGCTATGGATGGTCTCCTCAGGAGAATGCATGTTGGTCACGCAGAGAGCACCAAAGAACAACTATTCTGAACACATGCATCACTTCCTTACCAACCTTACAGGTAATGACAGCTTGTCACAGCGCCATCTAGTGTGGGCCCTCCACAGAAAACAACACTCCATTAATCTCCTCTATACATGTCTTTTGTTCTCTATTACACTTTTACAGGTAGCACTAGGGCTGCACTATAGGGCGGAAACATGTTATATATTTGTTCTAAACATGTCATTAATGTGCTCAAATCAAATTATTTTTAAGTTGATGCAAAGGCAGAAAACTAAGATATATCCGAGTGACATTAAGTAACATTTGGTACAAAATATTATCCAGCATTAATGGAAATCAAAGAAAGGGTATAGCAACCACAGACGTGGGTGGATTAATGATAATTTGATCATTAAAGTAGGTAGGCCTGTTGATGTATTAAAATATGAGGCTTAGTAATAAGTCATAAAATTCTATTAAAATATTTTATATTCATAATTATATTCCAAAATATGCTAAAGGCAAAAATCGAAACGTTGGGATCATTTGCACTATACAGGACAATTGGCAAAAAATACAAATAAATAAATAAACAAAACAATAGCTAGGTTCAGGTCACATTCTTTGGCTTAAAATCTTCATTGCGGATAAGATTAGACAACTTTAAGAAGATTCAAAAGCAAACATTCCACAATATATTTTATATATCGAAATTAGGTAAAAAAAGAACAACAAATAACTTATTATGCTTACATAGACATGTGTAATTATGAACAATGAGTCAGAAAGCCAAACTATAATATTTTAAGTTAAAGTGCGTTTGTTTCCTCAGTCGCGCACGCGTCTGTTGCAAGAGTGCGCGTGTAATCTCATAACACATTATTTATCGTTCTAGTCATTATAGTTGATTATTAAATTCAGTAATCGATGCATCAAAGTTTTAGCATAATATGAATGCATTTCTACACCCCTACATACCATTATTAAGCGTGAAAAACATAATTTCATGCAGCTGTGCAAGCTTTCATTTTGGGTGGCATTTGCACACCTGAGCAAAAGTGCTGGGGCTCAACCCCCTAGTGCCACCTCCCCACGTGCCTGATAGCAATTCTCAAGATGAACAAATTAAAAGGAGATTAGAGCTTTTCATTTTTTTCTCACTTTCCAACTGCCCTCACTATCTATCCTGATATTCTCCTCCATTGTGCAAATTAAAGGCTATAAAACAAGTATAGGCTAAATGTGTGCTATAAATTGTTTGCAGAAAATATAAAATAAAATTAGTTTAAAATACACATTTTACAAAATCTAAACAAATGTATAATTAAAATACAATTATTAAATAATAAATAATAATTATACACTGATAATAATATTAAACACAAACTATTAACTGCACTACATTTGGTTGTCACACCTGCAAACTCACTCTACAGAAGTTTAAAATTCAACTGGCTTGGTGTTCGGACAAGCTGATTTGTGAAATTAAAATACATCTCAAGCACATTATACAGCAGAAAGAATGAAGGACCTTGCCCATGGGAAGATGCAAGTTTCTTACACTGATGGTCGGGCCGGCTCATTTTGACAAGTTTACTAGGTCATACTGACCTAGTACTCTGCTACAACGGCATCACTACTGCTGTGGTGATGTCGTCATTTGTACACAAACATACAGTACCAGACGTGCGCCTAGACTGTCTGCTCTCTGCATATTCATTAACTTTATGGATTCATGCATTAAAATCATCTCACAACCTCAGGGGTGGACTGGGAAGAGAAACAGGGTGTCGCTGTCCTTTTCTGCATATCCCTGCCCCCTTCGGCATATCACGGCGCCGTTTTGTGTCCCGTTCTGCATAACATGGCGGCTCATTTCAGCTTAGTCCCGGTTCTAATGATGGCCTGTCTGCCCAAAGTGCATGGGCTCACCGGGAAAATGCCCGGTATGCCAGACTACCAATCCAGCCCTGCACAACCTTGACAGTATGCTTATCGTGAAAAGTTAATTAGCTTATATTGGGAAATTCAAAAATGTGTGCAGCCCTAGTTGGTACAACATGACAAATTTATTGAAGCTTCAAATATAAATTACTCCTCTGATGAGGCTCACACATAGCTAAGATTGTTCAGGTGAAGCCAAGATGCTGGTCAAGACTTTTTGCAAAATTTTGCTGGTATGGAACTGTTTACATCCTGGCTTTGATTAACATCTCAAACTCTTTCAAAAATCATTATCAATTACATTTTAAAATCAACCCTCTCATAAGTAAAGCGGGCAGCCCATATGTTTTTTTCTTTGCATATGTACTCACTGTGTATCATTGACTTTTCTACAGCTTTCTATTTCAATTCACATCCCGGTTATTGATCCTTCCTTTCATCAAAATTACAGCCGGAGGCCTGCTTCTCATATGTTTCCTTCACATTAGGCATAGCCCATTATCAGACAAGCAGTACTGACCCAGGATCAGATTCCTGCTTTGTATTATTATCTGATTCCCCATCAACTTAGAAAGTATAGCTGATTCAGAATAGGTTCTTTTGCACAGTGCACTCAGAACTAGCTCCCTCCACAGTTAGCCATTCAAAGGTAATCACCTGGCACAGTGGAGCACCTTGATGGTTCAATTATTATGCTCATCAGTCCAATCAGCACACCCACATCACCATGAGTAGCACGACTCTGACTAAACAGAAAATAACACAGTGACCAATCACAGGCACTTCTTACCTGGGGAAAGGCGCTGCTGCAGTGCTCCTGGGCAATCAGAAAGTCATTTGGTATTTTGAAAACTTCTTGGTTCTCTTTCTTCTCTTCTTTTAGTGCATCATTCTGTAGGTCTTGTTGAAGATGTTAGACCTGGAGGCCAAAAAGAAAATTTCAAGGCCATGGAGATGTATGGAACAGCATGGATGCCAATTCAAATACCTGCTATAAAGTTGCTTTGGATCTGTTTTAATTCAGCTAAGCAATAAAAATGAAGTCACAATTCTGTGGCTGCTGCTGATGCATTCAGATGTTCAAGTTAGAGGTCAACCGATAGTGGATTTTGCCAATACCGATAATTAAGGTGGTGGTAACGGCCGATAACCAATTAATCAGCCAATAGTTTTTAAAAAAAAGTTCTTAGTCTTTCCCTGCTGTGACAGGCACAGATATAGACGTTGCAAGAGTCCAAATTGAGTACAATCTCAAAAGCATGTTTGTTGTACATCCAAAAATGGCAATAATAACCAGAAAGGGGTGGGGGTTTCTCCCCTTTTCTCCTCAATTTGGCATGCCCAATTCCCAATGCGCTCGTGGTGGTGTCCTCGTGGTGGCGTAGTGACTCGCCTCAATCTTGGTGGCGGAGGTCGAATCTCACTTACCTCGACATCTGAGACCGTAAATCTGCGCATCTTTTCATGTGGCTTGTTGAGGACATTAACGCAGAGATCTAGCATGTGTGGAGACTCACAATATTCTCCGTGGCATCCACGCACAACTCACCAGAACCCCATTATTGCAAACATGAGGAGGTTAACCCAACGTGACTCTACCCACCCTAGCAACCGGGCCAGTTGGTTGCTTAGGAAGCCTGACTGGAGTCACTCAGCATGCCCTGGATTCAAACATGCGACTCCAGGTGTAGTAGTCAGTGTCTTTACTTTTTTATAACATTTTGCACTAACAATCATGAATTAGTCCATAAACAGTGATGATGACAGTGTCTTGGCTCCATTCTGTATGTAAAAATTCACCAAATTTAGCTTGTTGTAGCCTGTATATTCACCAGATGAGTTTTGGCCACAGAGGAACACAGAGGACTAAAAAAAACAAAAAAAAACACGGAAACTGTCAGTGTTGATTTTTGCTTATAACCGATAGTTCCAAAACACAAGATTAATCCGTAAAACCGATATATCGGTCGGCCTCTAGTTCAAGTGGTGTATTCCAGAGATCTTTTAGCTTTAAAGGGAAAGTTCATCCAAAAATGAAAATTCTCTAATAATTTAGTCACACTCACTTTTTCTCCACCATTGTTACATATTATGTACATACGTGTTGTTGCATTGTACTTACTGTATTATTTAATTGCATCTATAGTTACACTGTTAAAGGTATAGTTCACCCAAAAATGGAAATTCTTGTATCATTTACGCTCCCTCATGACATCCCAGATCTTTATGACTTTCTGCTGAACACAAAATAAGATTTTTAGAAGAATATCTCAGCTCTGTAGGTCCACACAATGCCAGTGAATGGTGGCCAGAACTTTGAATCTCTAAAAATTATGTAAAGGCAGCATAAAAGTAATCCATAAGACTATATAAGTGAGGGGAGAAAACTAATTTAAGTCCCTTTTTTACTATAAATATCCACCTTTGACCAGCCCAACCAGTAGGTGGCTGAATGTGAAAGAGTAAGTGTAGATTTTCAGTAAGAATCTACTTAAATATTGATCTGTTTCTCACCCAAACCTGCCATATCACATCAGAAGATATTGATTAAAACACTGGAGTCTGGGATGGCATGTGGGATGGCATGAGGGTGAGTAAATGATAAGGGAATTTTCATTTTTGGGTGAACTATCCCTTTAAAATGAAAGGAGTGAGGGAGTACCCATGGTATATTGATTTCAGCCATGCGTTATCCAAAAATTATGATACAAGCTAGGTTCATTCTTACTCCATAAGCTAAAGCCTTGGCAATTCATAGCTCTCATTTACAATGCTAAAGAATTTGAGGGGGATTTAAACTGAGCAAATATAGACACTATAAACTGTAAACCCACTCCTACATTAAACAAAAAAATAAAAAATCTACACAAAAACACACAAGCATACACATACATTTTGCATTTCTCAGTGAGCTGACTCATCCACTGTGCTATATGATGTTTCATTATTTTCCCTCTGGTGTATCCCGTTGCTCCTGTAAAGGCCAGTCGAATGCTTTCTGTTATGAATGCAGACAGTGAAGGCAGACGAGGAGAGCGGATCTAAGTAAAAGCTTACTTTATAGAAACACAAAAACACAAAGGAAAACCCTCAATGGGGAAATAAACATAACACAGAAAATACAGGCAGGGAACACACACCGGGCTAACAACATTCAACGAAAGACAAGGACTGAACCAAAAACCAGGATATAAATACACAAGGACAGGATGATTACAAATGATAAACAGGT
Organism: Xyrauchen texanus; assembly: GCF_025860055.1. Classification (NCBI taxonomy): domain Eukaryota; kingdom Metazoa; phylum Chordata; class Actinopteri; order Cypriniformes; family Catostomidae; genus Xyrauchen; species Xyrauchen texanus. Next base: position 18,608,833 of record NC_068276.1, read on the forward strand.
GTGAACAATGACACAAAATGGCAGTGATGATGACAGGTGGATACTGGGAAGTGTAGTTCCTTAAACAAAAGACTAGTGAGACAGTGGAGCTAAACAAGGGACAAAAGTGAACCTATGGAAAACAAAAGGGACAAAAATGGAAACCAAAGGGGCAACGGTAAAACAAGACAAGGTAACCCTAACATAGCCCCCCTCAAGGATTGGATTCCAGATGATCAAAAATTGACAAAACAAAAAAACAGGAAGAACAAATGTCCATAGACTGGGGGGGGGGTAGCTTGTGGTGGGCAGACAGACCAAGGGGAGCAACAAAGGGCAAACAGGCAGTCCAGGGGGCAACGAGGGGCAGACAGACAGTCCAGGGGGCAACGAGGGGCAGACAGACAGTCCAGGGGGCAACGAGGGGCAGACAGACAGTCCAGGGGGCACAGAGGGCAGGCAGGAAGTCCAAGGGGGCACAGAGGGCAAGGACAGGTTCAGGTGGTCTGGGAGCTGGCCACAGGGCAAGGGTAGGTTCAGGAGGCCTGAGAGCTGACCACAGGACAAGGATAGGTTCAGTTGGTCTGGGGGCTGGCCACAGGGCAAGGATAGGTCTGGGGGACCGGGGAGAAGGCCACTGGAAAGGGGCAGGTTCAGGAGGCCTGGGAGGAGGCCACAGGACAGGGACAGGGTCAGGGGGCCCGGGAGGAGGCCACAGGACAGGGGCCGGGTCAGGAGGCCTGGGAGGAGGCCACAGGACAGGAACTGGGTCAGGGGGCCTGGGAGGAGGCCACAGGATAGGGGCCAGGTCAGGAGGCCTGGGAGGAGGCCACAGGTCAGGAACAGGGTCAGGGGCCCTGGGAGGAGGCCACAGGACAGGGGCTGGGTCAGGGGGCCTGGGAGGAGGCCACAGGACAGGGGCCGGGTCAGGAGGCCTGGGAGGAGGCCACAGGACAGGGGCCAGGTCAGGAGGCCTGGAAGGCTCTGAGGACGGAGCTGAGGAAGGCTCAGGAGACGGAACTGAGGAAGGCTCAGGAGGCGGAGCCGAGGAAGGCTCAGGAGGCAGAGCCATAGGAGGCTCAGGAGGCTTTGGGGGCGGAGCCGTAGGAAGCTCTGGAGGCGGAGCCGTAGGAGGCTCTGGAGGCTCTGGGGGCGGAGCTGTAGGAGGCTCGGGAGGCGGAGCCGTAGGAGGCTCTGGAGGCTCTGGGGGCGGAGCTGTAGGAGGCTCGGGAGGCGGAGCCGTAGGAGGCTCGGGAGGTTCTGGAGGTGGAGCTGAGGGAGGCTCAGGAGGCAGAGCCGTAGGACGCTCTAGAGGCGGAGTCCTAGAAGGCTCGGGAGTCTCTGGGAGCAGAGCCGTAGGAGGCTCGGGAGGCGGAGCCGTAGGAGGCTCGGGAGTCTCTGGGAGCAGAGCCGTAGGAGGCTCGAGAGGCGGTGCCGTAGAAAGCTCAGGAGTCTCTGGGAGCAGAGCCGTAGGAGGTTCGGGAGGCGGAGCCGTAGGGGGCTCTGGAGGTGGAGCCGTAGGGGGCTCGGGGAGAAGGGCCGTGGAAGACTCGAGAGGCTCTGGAGGCGGAGCCCTGGAAGGCTCGAGAGGCTTGAGAGGCGGAGCCCTGGAAGGCTCGAGAGGCTTGAGAGGCGGAGCCCTAGAAGACTCGAGTGACTTGAGGGGCGGAGTTCTGAAAGGCTCGAGAAGCTTGAGAGGCAGAGCCCTGGGAGGCTCGGGAAGCTCGAGAGGCGGAGCCCTGGAAGGCTCGAGAGACTTGAGAGGCGGAGCCCTGGAAGGCTCGAGAGGCGGAGCCCTGGAAAGCTTGAAAGGCGGAGCTCTGGAAAGCTCGGAAGGCGGAGCTCTGGAAAGCTCGGAAGGCGGAGCTCTAGGAAGCTCGGAAGGCGGAGCTCTAGGAAGCTCGGAAGGCGGAGATCTTGAAAGCTTGGGAGGCTCGGAGGGCGGAGCTCTGGGAAGCTCGGGAGGCAGAGCTCTGGAAAGCTCAGAGGGCGGAGCTCTGGAAAGCTCAGAGGGCGGAGCTCTGGAAAGCTCAGAGGGCGGAGTTCTGGAAAGCTTGGGTAGCTCGGGAGGCAGAGCTCTGGAAAGTTCGGAGGGCGGAGCTCTGGAAAGCTCGGAAGGCGGAGCTCTGGAAAGCTCGGAAGGCGGAGCTCTGGAAAGCTTGGAAGGCGGAGCTCTGGAACGCTCGGAAGGCGGAGCTCTGGAAAGCTCGTGAGGCTCGGAAGGCGGAGCTCTGGAAAGCTCGGAGGCGGAGCTCTGGAAAGCTCGAGAGGCGGAGCTCTGGAAAGCTCGGGAGGAGCTGACTCTTGGACGGGCACGACCACTGGCGCTGGCACTTGGACGGTCATGGCTACTGGCGCTGGGACGGACAAGGCCACAGGCGCTGGCTCAGGGACAGTCGAGGCTACAGGCGCTGGCTCAGGAGCGGTCGAGGCTACAGGCGCTGGCTCACTGACGTCGGAGGCTACAGGCGCTGGCTCACTGACGTCGGAGGCTACAGGCGCTGGCTCACTGACGTCGGAGGCTACAGGCGTTGGCTCACTGACGTCGGAGACGACAGGCGCTGGCTCACTGACGTCGGAGACGACAGGCGCTGGCTCACTGACGTCGGAGACGACAGGCGCTGGCTCACTGACGTCGGAGACGACAGGCGCTGGCTCACTGACGTCGGAGACGACAGGCGCTGGCTCACTGATTTCGAGACGACAGCTGGCTCACTGACGTCGGAGACGACAGGCGCTGGCTCACTGACGTCGGATGCTACTGGCGCGGCTCACTGGCGTCGGCACTGGCTCACTGGCGTGGAGGCTCTGGCTCACTGGCCGTGGCAGGTGTAGGCTCTGGCTCGCTGGCCGTGGCAGGCGTGGGCTCTGGCTCGCTGGCCGTGGCAGGCGGCGACTGGGGAGCAGAAGCCTTTCCTCTTCTCCTCCTCCACCGGGCGGACGAAGCTGGCAACGCTGGCTCGTTGGCCGTGGCAGGCACGGAAAGCCCAGAGGCGGAAACCGGGATCGAGAGAGGTGGTTCCCCGGCAGCGAGTTCTCCCAAGACTAAACTCACATATTCCCGCCACGTGAGGTCTCCGGAGTTCGGCAATTCCCTCAGCCGGTATGTTGGTAGCCCGAGCTGGTAGATGGTCTTTAGGGATGCGTCGTCGAAGCCGGTGTGGAGGGCAACAGCGGAAAAGAAGTGGGAGAACTTGCGGATGGTCAACTCCGCCTGGGTCAGTTCCATGAGGTAAGCTGCTAGATCCATTTGTGGTCTTTCGTTCTGTTACGAATGCAGACAGCGAAGACAGACGAGGAGGATCTAAGTGCAAGCTTACTTTATTGAAACACAAAAACACAAAGGAAAACCCTCAATGGGGAAATAAACATAACACAGAAAATACAGGCAGGGAACACACACCGGGCTAACAACATTCAACGAAAGACAAGGACTGAACCAAAAACCAGGATATAAATACACAAGGACAGGATGATTACAAATGATAAACAGGTGTGAACAATGACACAAAATGGCAGTGATGATGACAGGTGGATACTGGGAAGTGTAGTTCTTTAAACAATAGACTAGTGAGACAGTGGAGCTAAACAAGGGACAAAAGTGAACCTATGGAAAACAAAAGGGACAAAAATGGAAACCAAAGGGGCAACGGTAAAACAAGACAAGGTAACCCTAACACTTTCATTGTGTTACTTCAGTCATCCAGTCCTGCTCTCTCTGTTTCTCTGGCTCATAACTGCTGTCACTGAACGAAGCAGCTTGTCTCAATCGTACACACTGGCCTTGTTCATTTTAATCTTTTCATCTCTCAATACGCTATGCTCTTTGTTTTTTGTCTCTCTCATCCCTCTCCCTCAATCAGAATTTTCTCTTCCCTTTAACAGTTTTCTTTGATGCATCTCTATTATTATTTTATCTGCCTTTCACTCTTTAAATGGCTGTTAAAGTGATTGCAGTAAGTACTGTTTTGATGTCCAGTGTTGAAGAAGCAATGCTGGAAAAAGCACCAAAGCAAAAGAAAAGAATATGTATAACCATTTGTGATGGCTCACACACACCACACAAGCATAAAAGAGCAAATTTCTTTTGTGTTTACCTTTAATGCACTGTAATGTGGGCTGGATTTGCTGTCCACAGCAGTGAAGGTGCGGTCACACATCCACTCCCATTTGTAGGTATCCCAACGCGGGACACCAAAAACGCAAACTAATGCAAAGACGCTTTGCATCCTGCTGCGTAGCAAAATTGAAGTTTTGTTGGAGGAGTTGACCTCTTAGCTCAATAAAAAGAATATATATTTCAAAGCTGCATAGTTTTCTATTGTTGCGGGAAAGTGGAGTAAATGTTAGATTTTAGCATTTTGAAAATAATATTGTTTGTTATTTACTATTTACTGAAAACAGAAGCCCTAGATCATGACATCTTACAGTTTGTTGCATCAAAGTAATTTTGCATGCTAAAAGCCTAGTGTGAGTTTTATGGTGAATGTGATGATGTGCTGTCGTTGATGTTGCTCGGGGAGGCGGGTATTGATGGTGCTTACTGATCGGATTACTGATGTCAAACTATTGTGCTTCTTCCCAGACAGCAGATTTAAACTGCTGGGCAGCACAGCCCTGTGCATTCCTCTGGAGGCCTTGCAGCACAGCTCAAAGGAAGCTGTTATGAACAATGAGCTGGTGTACAGACTGGAGAGTAAGAGGTCATGTGTGTGTATGCCTGTGTGCTTGTGTGTAGATAGGTGTGCGAGGGCTTGAATATTTTCTGATGGGGTGAACTGTGAAGAATGAACAGTGTGAACAGTACATATGCAGGAAATTACATCTACCATGACAGTCCGTGGCTCAAGCCTGTAAGCGCGATATATACAGTAACCACAGCTGACGGGCAAAAATAAAGGGGTAATTCAATTCATCACCGCCATGCTGCTATAAGACAGTTAAAGCAGTGTTTATTAAATTTGCCATTCGGGGAGCGGTCCAGGGTTAAAGGGACATACTTGGGGCACTTTGATTCTGGAGAGATGTTTTTAAAGAAAAGTTCAGGGCCCAGTTTGATGGATACTCCACTAAATTAGTATTTGTTTTTGTTGTAGTTTTTTGTTCTACAGCAGGCAGCAGAGTAAAGAACTCTTTGTCCTCCTAGCATTTTTATTTGAAATTTCTCGACTGTGTTAAAGTCAACATTAACAAAAAATTGACTTATTTTTAAGAAAGATATTTCCATAATACACATTCCTTTTATTCAAACTCTGTTTACATGAACACACATTCCTCCCATGATTCAACAGTGCATGTTGTTTCGAAGAACAAAATGTTTGTCTTCATTATCCTTCATCAAAATGTAATCATTTGCTCTGTTTATTTGCTCTGTTAATTATTTTATTATTAATTATAATTAAAAATGTTTTGGATTTATATCACCATGTCCAGAAATAATGTTGAGCAATAGCCAAAAAGCTATATAAGCATCGTTTTAGTCTTTTGGTGCAGGTAATGCAGCATTTCTAAATCTTGCCAGTAGTTAATGTAGTAATATAATGGTGTTCAAAGTACATGTAATAAAGTGAAGCAATAATAGCAATAAAAAAAAAAAAAAAAAAAAAAAAAACATATACAAAAAACAAACTATAGATTTGAAAAAGTAGTGATAACATTGGGGTAGGTTGAGATGCTCTTGGGGATGAATACATCTTCAGCCTACATGTCTCCTATCAGAAAGCCTGATGCAAACTCTCATGTCTTGCTCCAATGTGATATAGAACATCCATTGTCATGATCCAAATACTGATGTGAAAAAATCAATCGATTCCACTCTAAAATATGTCATATTTCAGGATAAATATATGGTTTTAATGCCATTTCACATTGACTTAACAACTCCTGTTACAGAGGCTGAGCTGGGCCATCCAGTAGACCCACATGAAATCTATGCTTTTTCTCACATTTACTACGGTGATTGTGGAGGGAAATCTGGAAAGAGTGCTATTATGGTAGCTAATAGAATGACCAAATTAGGCTAAATATTTTAACGAAGAACTCAAAATGTACTTTGTAAATGATGGTTTTAAATTCTATGGAATTACGAGATAGCAACTCGGAGGTTCTACTCAGAGCCATTCACGTCTTGGGAATTTGGAAGGTATTTGTTTCTATGACAACACTCATAATGCCAAAATGGCTTTGTTATTGATAAAAGCAAAATATTTATCACTACATCGTTTAATTAATTCACCTTGATATGTTGAAAGAAAACACTCCGGGTAACATTGGCATAATAAGATGGCATATCAAACAGAAATGTGTGTTTGCTACCTTTAACTGTTGAGGTTACTGGTTGTTTTCTCATGACATCATGACTGTTAAGTCAAAGCCTTCATAGAATTCTGAGTTCACAATTTTACAAGCTCCACGAAGACATGAACACTTTTTACAAGTCGGAATCTCTTAATTACATTAATTCCAACATGACGTGAATGCACCAAAATTCCATGCAGACCTAATCATCAGATATGTTTAAAGGTATTGTAAGGGATGCCATTCTGGAACTCCCACGAGACTGAACTGTTAAATTATACACACATTCTCTTTCCTTAGAGGAAATGTACCATTGAGACCAACACCAAGCAGAAGAACAGCAGTGCATCTTCTCAGGGTCAAAACAGCAGTAGCAAAACAGTCCCCTCAACTGACAACTGTTCAGAATCTAAATATGCTGTTGAATCTAAATGATCGCTTCAAATACTAAACTATGAGAACCCGCAAATATATTGAGAGGCTGAAAGCACATCAAAGTGTTCTTATTGGCTATTTAAGGAATGTGATAGCAGCCTGCAGTCGCATTTGTGTTGTTCTTTACACAGTCTAGTGCTGTTTCAGAGACTGGTGAGATATCTCAGACATGTATATCAGTGTGATATATTTTTAGAGAGAAGGAACATTTAGAATAAGAAAATCATTTAAAGCACCTTTAAGCAGAATTCAGCTCCTCTCAAAACCAAACTTTCTCTCTGACACTCAGTGGTGATGATCCACTGGACACGTCAAATAAAAGCAGTGTTGAATGCTCAGGAGATGGAAGATAGCTCAGGACCTCTGGACGAGATCTCCTTCTGAAAGAGCCACTGTGCTGAGCTAGTCAGCATCAGTCAGCAGCTGCAGAAACCAGGAGTCTGTCATATACAGGCAATTTTGCAGCTCTCGAAGTCTACCTACATCCCAGCATTCTGTAAATTAGCCAAGCAGATCCAGGTACAGCTGAGCGTCTGTGTGTGTGTGTGTGTGTGTCCACGGGTATGTGAAAATACGTGCAGGCTACATAGCTGGAATTGAGCTGAAGGTTAATGGGCTGAACAAGAACATTCTCTGGCTGTTGATGATTTATATGCAGCTTCTGAACGACTTTTCCTCACCCCTCGGAAATGAGGCCGTATCACATTCAGGCTTGGCTATTACGAGTTGGCCTGGCTTCTCGTTTAAACGGGAGACGGAGCATGTCTGTCAGCTCTACTTCAGCGCTCAGTGTCACACCCTCATTGCCCTTTAACACTGATTTCAGACCAGTTTTATGGTTGTTCTTATAATGACTTGAGATTGGGGTTTAGATATAGAATGCCGGTCCTGCTTCAGCATGGAGAACACATCCCTTTTTTCCTGATTGTTATGACTAACTTCACACTGTGCAAAACTGCTGGGCTGCAGTAACTGCCATCCTTCATTTCATAGACTCTCCAAAGCCTGTGAAAAATCAATGTGATTACAGTGAAATAATTAAACATCAGGCCTATTTGACCTTCTCTGGCACCCATTGGATGCTTGTAATAGTGAAGTTGTTTACTCAGCTATATTGCTTGGTCATTGCTCCATAACCGCTAGCAAAAGACTTTTTAAAATAGTGTCATTCAGCTTAATGTGATTTAGCCATGTAGAATGTGTTCCTGGATCAATGCACTTTATCTAAAAATCATGTTTTTGAAGCCCATTGCTCTAGTCTTATACCTCACCCTAAACCGAAAATCTGTTTGGTCGATCAAATGTACATACCTAGTCCTCACATGTGTGCACCAAACGTTGTGAGACTCCACATATCTAATCCATATGCACCCTTCAAAAATAACCCATAACAAACACTTAACTTAAACACTAGACTCTCGTGAACATATACCTAATGCAATGAAACAACATTTTGTGTAAATATTTTATAATTACCCAAAGAATGATCAACCGATGAACTAAACCGGGAGCTCTCTTGCACAATGTATGTTAACACACTTCTAACAAGAGAGAGTGCCAGAAAGCAGGTGCTGCAAAACTCCAGTGTCGCAAAACTCTGGTTCTTAAAGAGGCCACATCCAATGTATTACTAGAGTTAAAGGAGACCTATTATGCCCCTTTTTACAAGATGTAATATAAGTCTCAAGTGTCCCCAGAATGTGTCTGGGAATTTCAGCTCAAAATATCCCACAGATCATTTATTAAACCATGTTACGAATGCCTCTTTTTGGGTGGAATCAAAAACATGCTGATTTCGTGTGTGTGTGTCTCTGTAAATGCAAATGAGCTTCTGCTCCCCGCCCCCTTTCCGGATGAGGGCTGTGCCTTTACAGCTTGTGCTTCTGATTTGTTGTTGCTGTAGAATCCGAACCAATATGACTGACAGCGTAAATACCGGAGTTCAGCCATATAATGTATGAATATGCATATCTGGTCTCTGTGAATACAATAAGAGACAATGGTAACATTAGCTGTATTAGCCATGGAATCAGCTAGCAAGCACATTCAGAAAGGCGATTTGCAAACATTCACAAAATATAAAGTGCGATACTTACATCTTCAGGATATAAAGCTGGAACATGAACAGTTTGTACTGATCCATGCTTGAGAGTCAAATATTTTGAAAATCCTGCTTTATAGTGACACTCATTCACAAAGCAGTCCAGTGTAAAATGATTTGCACAAACATACACACATTTTTGTATGTTTTGGGGCAAATTTCCTTCAATAACAAAACTTGTCCAATGCATCTTCAGTGGCTCTGATGCCGGGAGTACATGAAGACTCGCTATAGCTGACGTGCCACAGATTACCACTCCATAGATTGCCGACCCCTATATTATTGAAAAAACCTTCTAATTTTGTGTTCCGCTGAAGAAAGAAAGTCATAAATGTTTGAAAAGACATGAGTGTTAGTAAACGTTGACAGGATTTTCATTTTTGGGCGAACTATCCCTTTAACGTTACTCGGACATCACTGAACTGTGTTCCCGAACTTTAGATGAGTTAAATTGGGGTAATGTGAAGTAGTGTTTTTTAAACTATGTTAAATCAAATGTACCTGACTTGGTTTAGGTGTTAAATTAAGTTTTAAATAAATGTTCGAGCAGAGTTTGTTTATGTTATCCTGTCAATCACAACACAAGGGTGGAGCTTACCTCAATCCTACACTGAAAAGTTAAGGTAACTAGATGCAAGTAGACTTAACTCGGTTTTGCAATTTAAATATTATTGTCTCTGCCTAATATTTTTAGTTGAATTGAGTCAAACTAATATCATACAATATCATCAATATTGTAATGGTGATTATATGGTGTCATCACACGAAACAACTATTTGCATCAAAACAACATAAACATACTACAAAAGAGCTAAAACCTCTATGACTTCTTAATAACAACTACTTAAATGCACCCATATGTTCCCTTTGACCAAGGAAACATAAATAAATAATTCAAGTGCAAGGGATGTTGGCTATTCCCCATAGGCTTAAACTTGTACTCAATCGTTTTATTAGTAACACTGGGGCAGCTGTGGCTCAGTTGGTAGAGCGGGTCGGCCACTAATCGCAGGGTTGGTGGTTTGAATCCAGTCCCACATGACTCCACATGCCGAAGTGTCCTTGGGCAAGACACTGAACCCCAAGTTGCTCCCAATGGCAGGCTAGCGGTGTATGAATGTGTGTATGAATGGGTGAATGAGTCACAGTGTAAAGCGCTTTGAATACTGTTAAGGTTAAAAAGGCGTTATATAAGTACAGACCATTTACCATTTAAAGTCTTAATTCCATAGATTTTTAAGATGAATAAGTTCAAGGAATATAGATATTTCAGTTATGTGCTCAAAACATGACATTTCAAGTAATATTTAATAAAGACAACATGATTTTTCATGTAATGACAACACGGTTGACAATTCTTTACACTTTATTCATATCTCTACCATATATTAACCAACTTCCATCAATTACGTAGTTCAAGGTACCAGTACTACCTTATTATATCAAGTTGAATTTGTGAAACAGAATTTAATGACACTAAAACCAATACTGAAGTTGAATTTTGTTTTATTCTCCACTATTATAGTTCTTTACAGGCCCAGTCGAATATCTCCTTTCTCTCCCTACTGAAAGAGCCTTGTGAGGAGCTAGCTCAGCTCAAACCTCATGAGATACCACCCAAACTTGATCACATGCTCAACCTCATTCGTGTGAATAACCATGGAGTTGGCCCAACAGTGCAATACCCATGACAGGATCATGGCCCTGTTCTGCAAGGTACCTCTGTTTAACATGAACCTCCATGGCTACAGTCAACATTACATCAGCATTGACAAAATGCCAACCTGCAGTCCAATATGTGAATGTGTGTACATTATAATGCGTTATCTATATATGACACGACACGATTGATTTAGTTTTCAATGCTGTTGGAATGAAGATTGATTCACTGCACTTTTGTGTATGCACAACCAGACACGCCCTCCTTCTGTCTGGACTGACAGATCAATCACGTCCCCATAGTTTTGCATGAATCAGCTGAGCTTGCATGCTCAGAGGTTTTCCCTAAACCTATTCACTCACACAAAACATCTCTCAGTGGAACCCACAACTCTGTACAGTCACACTAGATCTCCACAACCCCTCCCCTTCCTTCCGGCACATCAAAGTTTGAATTGCTCTGGGTTCTGTGGCACAGATAAGCTATCAGCAGCAGTTGTGTAGCACATATAACACGTGTTCTTCAGATCAGAGGATCGGGGCCTTGAGTCGTTACACCGCCGGCTCGCATCGCTTCACTTGCTTTTCATTTCCATCCCTCGCTCCTTGAGAACATCAGGGAAACCGTTTAACCTTCTGTAATTATGCTCTGACCCTTCCTCTGCAGGAATCACATTGTACCACTGCCACTTTGTTTCTTTCTTTTTTTTGTCCATTTAATTTTTCTCTTTTCCCTCTTTCATTCTCTACTTTGAAAACACATCAAGGTGAATCGGACTGCTCTAAAAACATTTTCTGTAATTTCTTCCTGAGGAGTGAGTTGTGAGCGCACACTGAAAAGTCTGCATTGATTCTGCAGTTGTTTTCCAAAGGGCCATTTTTATTCTGTGAGGTCATATTTGCACCTTTGAACTGCATAGACTGAATAAGTAAAACAAGAGAATCTGGAGAATCTTACTGATTAAAAGTTTCCTTGTGTTCAAACTTAAAGGAATATTTCACCTAAAATGAAAAGTCAGTCATCATTTACTTATTCTCATGTCGTTCCAAACCTGTATGACTGTCTCTCTTATGGGGAACGCAAAGAGGGACATTTTATTGAATATTCCAACCCGTCTTTTCAATAAAATACAAGAGTTGATAGGGACTTACTATACAGCTTTAAAAAAAAGGACGCACATGTGTCATAGAAGGTTGTCCATGCAACACGTGTCATACTCCAAGTCTTCTAAAGAAATAATATATATGTAATTCACGTTCATGACTGCTATGAGAGAAGTTCACATTGGCTTGCATGATCACATGACCACTTGCAGTGTATAGTGCAGAAAACAGCACAAGTTCTCACGTGAACATGCCTGCCACTGTGAACGAGCTTCTCTCATACTTTGATTTTTGAATTTAAAGGGATATGAACTGCCATTTGCTTTGAAAAGGACCACGATATTCACTGAAACATGTCCTTTTGTTTATAAGAAAAGAAATGAGAATGATTTTAGGGTGAACTATTCCTTTGATACTACCTCTAAAAGCTCTGCTGGTTATTACAGTGCTAACCCTCTAGTAAGTAGAGCTTTATTAGTTAACTAATTAATTTATATATATATATATATATATATATATATATATATATATATATATATATATATATATATATAGCACCTTTTAAGCAAAAACATTACTCCTATACCGATCCATGAGTGGTGAGTCTGTTCAAATGCAAATATATGCCATTCAAATAATTTAAGATGTCTGCACTGGAAGCATTCAACAGTAAACGGATGCCCTGTTTTATTGCTTTAGTGCTGCAGAGCAACAAGTTTATTATCCCATTTGTCTGAAATAATAATAATAAAAAGATTTTACTAACCAAAAATTATACGTGTTAATCTTTTTGCCATGAATTTTATTTGTTATAAATTTAAATAACTTTTAAGGATGGACGATATATCAATGGCCGATAACCGGGAAAATCCAATTATAATTAGCGCACCAATAATGGATCTACCGCCTGTCACGATCCCTTGTCATCTGCACCGTGTTTCATGTTTCGATCCCTTGTTGTCTGCCCCGGGTTTTCCGTTTCACCCGTCACCGATCACATTCCATGTCACGTTTTCCCTGTTGTCCGCCCCGAGTCTCACTGTCCTTGTGTAAACTACACTTCCCGTCTTTCCCGGCCCTTCTCTGCGTTATTGTCCGCATCTGTCTGTTGTTCTATCATTACCGTGTCTCTTTATTTAAACCCCGCTGCTTCCCCTTCCCTTTGTCGTTCGTTGGCGTTTCATGTCGATTCCTATGTTCTCTCGTGGTTCTCTCTCTGTTCCCCTTGTTCGTTCGAGGTTACCCCCTGCCTTTCATGGATGTTCGTTGTCTATGCCCCTAATTCCTTCCCTTCGTTTATGTTCTTCCTGCCGTGTGTTCTTTTGTGTTTTAGTTTAGTTTTTCCCAGCGTGGACTTTTCTTTGTGTTTATGATTTATAAATAAAGCCGCGTTTGGATCCAAATCACTCGTCTGCCTTCTCCTGCTTCCCACAGCCGTGACAGAACGAACGATCACAAAGATGGATCCAGCGGCGTTCTTCGCGGAACTAACACGGATGGACCTAAACATTCGTGAGTTCTCCCACTTTTTCTCCTGTGTGGCCGGCAGCACTGGTTGGGATGACAACCTCCTGAAGGTCGTTTATAGGATCGGGGTACCTAAACACCGATGTTACGATCTGCCGGAGATCGGAGACTACACCTGGCAGGAGTACGTGGAGCTCATTGTGGAGGCTTTTGCGTCAGAGGAACCACCCCTTTTGATTCCGGCTTTCAAGCCAGAGCCCACGCCTGCCACGGTCAACGTCCCAGAGACAGTGCCTGTAGCCTCAACCATCCCAGAGCCAGCGCCTGTAGCCTCGACCGTCCCAGAGCCAGCGCCTGTAGCCTCGACCGCCCCAGAGCCAGCGCCTGTAGCCTTGACCGTCCCAGAGCCAGCGCCTGTAGCCTCGACCGTCCCTGGGCCAGCGCCTGTAGCCTCGACCGTCCCTGGGCCAGCGCCAGCAGCCTCGACCATCCAAGAGCCAGCGCCAGCAGCCTCGACCGTCCAAGGGCCAACGCCAGTAGCCATGACCGTCCAAGGGCCAGCGCCAGTAGCCATGACCGTCCAAGAGCCAGCGCCCCTCAAGCCTTCTAGGGCTCCGCCTCCCAATTCTCTCGAGTCTTCCAGGGCTCCTCCTCCCGAGCCTCCCAGGGCTCCGCCTCCCAAGTCTCTCGAGTCTTCCAGGGCTCCTCCTCCCGAGCCTCCCAGGGCTCCACCTCCCAAGTCTCTCGAGTCTTCCAGGGCTCCTCCTCCCGAGTCTTCCAGGGCTCCTCCTCCCGAGCCTCCCAGGGCTCCTCTCGAGCCTCCCAGGGCTCTGCTCCTCAAGTCACTCGAGCCTTCCAGGGCTCCGCCTCTCAAGCCTCTCGAGCCTTCCAGGGCTCCGCCTCTCAAGTCACTCGAGTCTTCCAGGGCTTCGCCTCTCAAGCCTCTTGAGCCTCCCAGGGCTCCGCCTCCCAAGTCTCTCGAGTCTTCCAGGGCTCCTCCTCCCGAGCCTCCCAGGGCTCCGCCTCTCAAATCTCTCGAGTCTTCCAGGGCTCCTCCTCCCGAGCCATCCAGGGCTCCGACTCTCAAGCCTCTCGAGCCTTCCAGGGCTCCGCCTCTTGAGCTTTCCAGGGCTCCGCCTCTCAAGCCTCTCGAGCCTTCCAGGGCTCTGCCTCCCGAGCATCCTACGGCTCCGCCTCCTGAGCCTCCTTCGGCCCTGCCTCCCGAGCCTCCTAGGACTCCTACGGCTCTGCTCCCAGAGGCTCCAGAGCCTTCTACGCCTCTAGAATATCCTACGGCGCCACCTCCCTCGGCTCCGCCTCCAAAGCCTTCCAGGTCTCCGGCCCTAAAGCCTCCTATGGCGCCACCTTCCTCGGCTCCGCCTCCTGAGCCTTCCTCAGCTCCACCTCCTGGGCCTTCCTCGGCCCGGCCTCCGGGGCCTCCCTCGGCTCCGTCTCCTGACCCTCCCTCGGCTCCACCTCCAGAGCCTTCCAGGCCTCCGCCTCTAGAGCTGCCTACGGCGCCACCGCCCTCGGCTCCACCTCGTGAGCCTCCCTCGACTCCGCCTCCTGAGCCCCCAGAGCTTTCCGTGGTTCCGCCTCCCTTGGCTCCGCCTCCCGGGTCTCTCTCAGCTCCGCCTCCTGGGCCTCCCGAGCCATTCTCGGCTCCGCCTCCTGATCCTCCCTCAGCTCCGCCTCCTGAGCTTCCAGAGCCTCCCTCAGCTCCGCCTCCTGAGCTTCCAGAGCCTCCCTCAGCTTCGTCTCCAGAGCCTCTCTCAGCTCCGCCTCCGGGACCTGTCCCTGTCCTGAGGCCGCCTCCCAGGTCTCCTGGACCTGTCCCTGTCCGATGGCCGCCTCCCAGGCCTCCTAGACCTGTCCCTGTCTTGTGGCCGCCTCCCAGGCCTCCTAGACCTGTCCCTGTCTTGTGGCCGCCTCCCAGGCCTCCTAGACCTGTCCCTGTCTTGTGGCCGCCTCCTAGGCCTCCTGAACCTGTCCCTGTCCTGTGGCCACCTCCCAGGCCTCCTGGACCTGTCCCTGCCCCTTGGACTGCCCTCTTGCCCTCTGTGCCCCCCGGACTTCCTGTCTGCCCTGTGTGCTCCCCTTGGACTGCCTCCTTGCCCATGTGCCTCCTTGGTTTGTCTCTGTGTCCCTTGTGCCTCCTTAGTCTTTCTTTGTGTCCCTTGTTTCCCCCTTGGTCTGTCTGTTTCCCCCTGGGTCTACCCTCTCACTCCTTGGTCCTTTGTTTGTTTTTGTTATTTTTGTCTTTTTGTTTAGGACCGGCTGGAATCCGGTCCTTTTGAGGGGGGGTTATGTCACGATCCCTTGTCATCTGCACCGTGTTTCATGTTTCGATCCCTTGTTGTCTGCCCCGGGTTTTCCGTTTCACCTGTCACCGATCACATTCCATGTCACGTTTTCCCTGTTGTCCGCCCCGAGTCTCACTGTCCTTGTGTAAACTACACTTCCCGTCTTTCCCGGCCCTTCTCTGCGTTATTGTCCGCACCTGTCTGTTGTTTTGTCATTACCGTGTCTCTTTATTTAAACCCCGCTGCTTCCCCTTCCCTTTGTCGTTCGTTGGCGTTTCATGTCGATTCCTATGTTCTCTCGTGGTTCTCTCTCTGTTCCCCTTGTTCGTTCGAGGTTACCCCCTGCCTTTCGTGGATGTTCGTTGTCTATGCCCCTAATTCCTTCCCTTCGTTTATGTTCTTCCTGCCGTGTGTTCTTTTGTGTTTTAGTTAAGTTTTTCCCAGCGTGGATTTTTCTTTGTGTTTATGATTTATAAATAAAGCCGCGTTTGGATCCAAATCACTCGTCTGCCTTCTCCTGCTTCCCACAGCCGTGACACACCAATATTTTTGCCAATAATTTGTTACGTTTATTTACTTTCGACTGAAATTCTCTGACTGCCTGTGGTGTCTTTCCTTCAGGTAGAGACCTGGGCAGTCTCAAGCGACAGTGCGTTTGCACATACACAGCGTGTCTGTGTGAGTGATAGCCAAGCTCATGTTGCTCTGTGAGAATTATTTCAACATATTTGCACCTTGTTCCATTGTTTTGGGGCTGGTTTTAGTCATCTGCTGTAGTAACGACATGCCATTTCCCATATTCTGTTTGTTTCTTGAGGCAATAAATGAAAACGTGACAAAATCATGTATGTACTGTACGTTACTTGGGGGCTAATGTTTTTATGTATTTCTTCATGAAACAAAAACAGAATGTGGGAAATAGTAATCTTTACTTACATCACAGCACTGTGATTAAAACAAGTCCAAGCACAAATTAAACAGGCAAATTTAATAAGTAATACATTGAAATGGTCACAGATGAGTGTTGTAGCAAGGATCAGTGAATGAGACGTGCATAAGCTCAGTGGTGCACATACATGAGCTGCACTCGCAGTATGTCTGTCGGCACTAATAATAGTCAATGTATAAAGAAATTAGTGTTTGTTTTGTGTGATTTCTTGTTTAATGTTCGTTACATGCAGTTTATCACCTCATTTTTGAAGTTCATAATTTTTTCTCTGAAGGTTCAGCAGTCATCAGGATTACCGTAAACACCTATGTAAATTCTATCCATAATTTATGCAAGTACATTGTAAATTATTTCTCATTTAAATCAGCATACATCTGTTATACAGCCACATTTATGGGACATGTTATATCCGTCAAATAGCAGTCCATATTCCAAGCTTTTAAATGATACCCATTTTAAAAATGAGAAGCTTTTAAAGACTTAACTAGCAGGTTTTTTTATATATCGGTTATCGGTATTGGCGACAATGAGCTGTGAATTATCGATATCGGTATGACCCAGAAATTCCATATCGGTGCATCCCTTAAAACTCTTGACTGTTACATTAAAGGGGTTATGACATGCCTTTTTTTATTATTATTATTTTTTATATGTTCCATGGGTTTCAATTATAATGTTTGTAAAGATTTTTGCCCCAAAAAACCCCCAATTTAAAACAGTAATATATTTGTAACACATGATTATTTTCCACCCTCATTTTGAACCTCTGTCAAAAATACTCGATATGATTGGCTCTCTGCTCTTGACTGACATGCCATCTCACTACTCACCACTATTGGGCGGGGCTACGGAAGTAATACGGTGAAGTAGGTGTTGATGGGTTGTTGTGGAGGCAGTCAGATGCACATGTCTACCACAGTGTGACATCACAATGTGGAGGAAGTAGAGAATGAGTCATTTTAGTTTTGAGTTCTGAAACTTACAGTATGTTTTATAGTACAATGAATTCTTATACTGTGTGTCAAAAGATCAGGGAAAGTCTACTAAATTAAATAAAATTTTGTTTCTAACCACATGTATACACAGTTTTGACAGCAATAATATTACAACAGTAATTAGATAATAAGTAAATGTTTAAACATTTTCATAAAAAAGAAAGAAAAAAGTAGGATACAGGTTATTTACACATTTAAAGGTTCAATATATAAAAATGTTCATGTAATGTTCACCTTTTTTTTGCCAGTGTGTGAACGGCTTGTAACTCAACTTAAAAAATGAGTGCTTCCTGGACTTCCTAGGTTGCCTATTAAAGCATGTACACTGATTTTCATGTGACGGGAGCGGGTCGCTTTTGCCGGGAAAATCCAAAGGATGTGACATTTATGCGTCCTCCCCAGAGACTTGCCTCAGTCCTTCTCTTCCGCTATTCAACAGCGACAATAAACTGCAACACTATGTAACGTTATCGTAGACATGGAATCCAGCAAACCTCCGGCTCCCAGCACAACACCGACTCCTACAAAAAACCGAGTAAGCCAAAAAAAAAAACATTTATCTACTGAATGCTATCTGGCTAAGCGTGTACTTGATCGTTGTAGAGCGAAAACTAGAGCGAACATCGGCAAGGCATTTGATTCCTGGAAGGACCTTCGTTCGGTTTTGGGGATTCCTGAAATGGTGTTCTTCTTATTGGACAGGTAAGCTTACATAACTGCAAAGCATGTGAAATATAGTGCCATAAGGATTGATCTGTGTCATTTTAACTAACTTGATCTTGCCTGCTAACGCTGATGAATTGCAAGCTACCTTGCTTCGTAACTTTCAAATAATTTCAACGAACTTCTCTTTATACTAAAATTCAGGATAATGTCAATGTTAATCTGTAATTATTCAGCCAGCTAAACTACAATAATACATGACATGAATGCTAGACAATGTTCAGGATAATGTAAAATGCTCCATTCATTAGTGCAATGTAACTTGGTTAAACAGAAAACATGTACAATCTATTATTATAAAACAATAGTGCATCGATATTTCAAATTGGCAGTTGTGAAATACTGAACTGTGTCAACATATTTCTAATGTACAGTCTATTTTATAAATAGCTACTGTCATTATCCACCAAATTTAGCTAAAAGTGATTACTTCAAACTACAGTCGCATAGTCAGACCTATATCCACACATTGTTTTAGCCCTGTTCCAGCACTGGAGAGTCAAATATAATATACAGTCTCAAGGTTTGTAGTAAAACAATCATATCTGTGTAATTTTAATTATGCTGCCTCATCTGTCTGCATGATGCCGGTGAATCATGTTCAGTCTCTTTTTAGTCGATGCACGTGTCCTTAAGGTGTGTGTGCGCGTGCGTGATCACGAGCAACAAGCAGCTGCCTGCAGTTCAATTAAAGGCCACAGGTGTCATGAATAACAAATGTTTCTGAATCTTACATCCTGCGCCTTTAACAGTTCTTGATTAGTCCATAATTTTCACTTGTCATTTAAAATGTTCACTAGACAACCTCAACCTGTCGCAAAGCTTCAACAGACATGCCTGGTGCAGACAGGGTGCTATTCTGTTGGAAATTCACATTTGCTAACAGACACAACTTGAACTCTTTATACTTTCTTACCCAGGTCAAATGCCTGCAGTTCAGTCAAGCAAGCTCTCTGCACCTTATTTTTACCCTGCGAAATACTTTGACTGTCTGATGTGAAAAGTTATATTGAGTTATGTGAGTGCTTGTGCTACAAAAACTGCTCTAATCCCTTTAAAAGTATTTTTGAAGCCAGATTAGAAGTTTTCAACTGCAAGGAAAAAGAGCCTTTTCTAGTTTACATGCATCAACACTCCCTGAAAATCCTGGTGGAAAATTTCTATTTGCCTGAGTGAAAGATTCCAGTGATTGATATAAGCTCTCTCTGTGGAGATTTTATGATTTTGATTGTTATTCTTTGAAATAATGTTGCCATTTTTCTCAAAATGTACCGTGATTATACTGTAAATCACCGGCTAAGCTCTATTAATACCCAATGACTTATATTTGTACCTGGTTCACAGATTTGGCCCACGCTGTTATAGGACTGAAGGGGAACAACTTCCCCATACAAAATTCAAAAAGAAACATTTTAGAAGAAATTGAGGAAACTGTATAACAGTGATTTTTATCAACATCCATTTACTGTAAATATAAATGGTCCATAAAGTCTAACCTGCGCTCTGTTGTCATTGGCTGCCTGCAGTAGCATGTTAGCAATGGCTTGTTTAATGAACGTGAAATGGGCCCTAATATTTGCACTCAGGGGCGTAGATTCCAGGGGCGATTTTGGGGGGGTTACCGTTGCTTGCACTCCTTTTCAGACTAAAGATTTGTTCACATGCTTTAGAAGATTTCTCCCCTCCATGGCATAAAACAACATAAGAAAACTGATTATTTCAGCAGGGAAACATTTTATTGTGCTTGCTATGTGGAAGGAGAGAAAGAGAGGATGTAGAAAGTGATGGAGCAGAACTTGCTTTCCTGATTCAGTTTCCAGTCTGAGGTTTCCAGCTAATAATTTCCAATGAGAGGGCATTTGAGTCACAATGTGTGCGTTTGTGTGTATTTGTGGGTTTAGTTGCACGTGTGCATCACAAACACCTTTCCTTGCCTCTCCCTCAGGGCTTCAGCATTTCTTTATTTGTTTTTGGCTTGTTTTTTTCCCCCTTATTCTATTTCTCTGAGCTCGTAGAGCCTACATCAGGTTTAATATCATTTTCCAATGAGCTTGCGCTACAGGGCATGGACTTTTGACTTCGGTTTGTTGTTCTGTTTAATACCAAAATGAAAAAAGAGGGAAAGAGAGAGAGTTCAAGTACATGAGGCCTTCAATAGAATCATTTGTAATAATGGTTGCCAGTGTTCTTCATTTTTATTTTGTATATGAGATTCATGGCTCCTCAAGCTGTCTGTTTCCCTCTGTCTATTGCCTGATATGAAACCATCTGCTGGGGATTCTTAAGCTCAGTGCCTGTCATCTATCCTTACCTCCTACGTCCACCAAAACTTACTTTCAGCTCCCCCAAAGAAAGACCGGGACTCCTGTTTCCTGCACCAAAGGTAAGACATGCCTCTGCATGCTGATTTTCAAGAGGTGCAATGACAAAAAGAAATCAAAGGGTCTGATTGAAAAAAGCCTTAGAAATCTCATGTGACGCAGATGTCATGGACATGTGTTGTCTTCATTTACAGAGGGTTCTTTTTCTCTAAAAGAAGGAGGGCAAAATATATATATATTATGAACTCATAAGCTAGTTAATTCTGTGACTCACTTAACCTTTTGCTTAAATGAGAAATTTGAGTCATTTACATATCAATTTAATTTCCTCTTGTTTTGTGCCTGCTTCATTAAAACTGGAATTTGCCAGGCACTGTAATCAGGGTGTAGTACACATTACTGCAGCATGGCGTGCACATGCACACACACTTTGCACACATGCTTTTGCTTCTCTCTTTTGCTCTTCCACATTCATCTCTAACAGACATACAGTATTTAAGTATCTTTCTATTTTACACACACATACACATGTTCAGCTACTGTCTCATTCTTTGTTACTCTCATTCTTTTGTTCATTCTTTGTTACTCTCTCTCTCTCTCATTCTCTCTCTCACTGATGCACAAGTTTCAGCACCGTGTCTGGTGTTCTTCTGTCGGATTAAGCCACTGATCAGAGAAATGAAAGGGAGTCTGTCATTTCATATCCCTCACTAAATGCATCATCTCCGATAATTATACTTTCTTCCCCTCTTTGTTACCTTGTCTTTTTTGCTTGTTTCTCTACACCAAGCTCTGTTATTGTAAGGTGTAAATGTGTAAGTGACACCGGGCACAAAAGCTGGTGTGATTCATAGCCAAGTCTGTACTTAAGGTTAATCTACACCTGAATGCAAAGCACATTACTGCAAACACCTGTCTGTGCTTGCTTTAATACAGTCAATAACATTCTCTCCTCAAACATTTATGTGCACATCTTCACGGTTGAGAGTGAACATTCAGATATGCAGTAAAAATAGACACAAAGACAGTGATTGGTGTTTTTATCTTTATATCCATATACTCTGTGTGTGTGTGTAGTGTGTGTGTGTGTACTGTAAATGTACAGACACACACAGTACTACACGTGCACACCCTACTATACTATATAGAGGAGAGGAGACCATGACTAGTTGTCACAAGAGATACATCTCAGTAATGATAAGATTTGGAGCCAAAAGTCTGTGCAAATGTGAGGTTTTGTTTGTTGGTTTCAAACACCTAGTTTAAAACTCTCTTCAATTAGAGTAATTTTGTGAATTCTACCCTCCTAAGTACATTTTAACTATCATATTTTTGATAGAGCTCTTGGGTGAACAAGCAAACATAGTCAAACCACACTATTCAGTGTCATATTGTCACAAACTGTTCCGTGTTTTCCCCTGTCTTCTAGACTCTTATTTTGAATTTACCTTCTGCAGTTCCCAAGAAGCCCAGTCATCATCCTCACCTGTCCCCCATCATTGCATTCAGCTGTTTTGCATTTGCCTTCATATGTGCCTCTATTTATAAATTACCTTCATGTTTAATTTTTCAGGTATAATTTTTTCCATAGTAGCAGTGAAGCTAAATAGTTCCTTTTGTTTTTCCAAGCCTTGAGTTATTTGTATTTTTATATTCTTACTTAAAACTATGTATCTCTCTCCTGGTTCATTGCATGACACATCAATTTTGGCATTATTTTCTCCCTGGATTTGATTTTCAATTTTTTTCTACCTTTTTATGAGGTCATATAACCATATAAAACAAACTCTATCTAATCCTTTTATGTCAAATAATTCAAATTATTTGACATTATTTTACAAACTCTCATGAGGGAATGTATTACCTCTTACTCTAAACAATAAATCAACATCAGCTCATATTTCATGTGACATAAAACACTAGAGCTATAATACTTGTAGAATATTAAGAACTATGTTACAAAAAAAAAAAATTCAAGGGCATTTTTTGCACCCATATTTAGAATTTTGGTGTCATTTTTGCCCTGAGCCCCTTTTTGATTTGTGACCTTGATAGTAGCATACTGTACATTCAAGGAAGAGTCAACCATAATTTGAAAGCCGAGTTTTACCGAAAGGTTTAAATGTGTTCTTAGGACAAAGATATTTTTCAGGTGTCACATTTTATTTTGGCTGTGCCAAAAATGTATACAATTTATGAATTATAGTATTTCAGCCAAAACAAGGTTTCGATACCTTGTATGTTAATTTTTCAGTTTTTGTTGTTTAATGAATTTATAAATGTATTATATGTGCTTTTTTGTATTATATTAAATTTGGCTGAAAAACCTATAATAGGCTGTTTAATGCATGAACACCTGTAGATTTATTGAGAGGTGTACATTTTGTTTAAGTGGTTGTGTTGGGAGGGTGACTGGGGGAACGTGTCCCTCCAAATGTTCACATGAATCCTATGCAACTGCTTTAATAAACTGTATCTTTTTTCGAGGGCAAAAACTTGGAAAAATACTTTCTTTTTTGGCTAGGCAGAAATGATTATTTACTGGAGTAAGAAGTGTGACAACTAGCCCCAGTCTCCCCTGAATATATCCCGTGGTTTTTGTTGTGGTGTATTAGAGGTATAAAGACAGTGTGTGTTTTGTGTTTCTTTTGACAGATGAGTAATGAGATCATCCGTCTGTGCTGTAGAGAGATCTCTCTGGACAGGATCTTACGGGATCTCCAGCAAGCAAATTCTGGAGGACTCTATCTAGTGCTGACTGGCCTGGAAGAAGCTTTACTAGCACACCTCCCAGCTCCACCACAAGTAATATTGTGCTAAATCACAGTTTCTGTCTCTTTCTGTCTGAGTTGTGCTCAGTTTCCTACACACTTCACTTAGAACTGCACTGGGAGTGATCTGTAGTACAGCAGCACCCCTCTTCTTTACACACCATAACTTTGAGTGTTTCTACAGTCAGCAGTGACATATGGAGTCATTTGAAGTATAATTAAGCTTCTTCATTGATTGATTTCTGCTTGAACCCTGCTGTGCTCTGTACTATTTCATATCATTATCACCACCATTACAACTACTATTACCGACACTGTGGCCCCGATTTACTAAAGGTTTGGGTATTTAAAAAACATGTGCAAACTTGATAGCATGCTAAAAAAAGGTCAGAGCTGATCTACTAACATAGTCTTTGAAAGATTGCATCTTTCAGATGTGCAAAATAGCATGTCTTGGCAAGTTTTGCTTGTTTCCTTGAAATGAATATCCAATTTAGAAGCTTGCCATTTCAGAATCAGAAACTACAAGAGTAAATTAATACGATTTGCACTGCGCATCATGCTGTCATTATGATAAAAAGGAGACTTTGAGAACAGAAAATATGTAGACCACCCTTTATTGACACACATTAATGTTAAATTTAATCAATACTCATAAAAAATAATTGTATTATTTTAAAACTTTTAAAAAGCAAAATATTTTAACTGCCAGTTTTTTCCAGTACACCAAGCCGGCCGACACACACTTTTACATGGTCAAGATAATAGCGGTTTGAAATTCAGGTTTCATTTAAGTATACATCAGTGGTGCGATGGCTTAACATGTACATAATATTGTATTTTCTTTGTGAATTATGAACCTTTCAAGTGAAGAGTGTCATGTGCATTCTCATCAGCTACTCTTACACTTGTTAAATAGCAGGGATTTTATGATGATATCATTCAATCTCATGAATAAACATATAAATGCCATATTGAGTAAAATTATATTTAATGAGAGCTGTACTGTAATTGCATTTGGTACAAGTACCACATGGAAAAGCATGTCCAACATATTTGCATGTGTAGTTATTTAGGTGATTTTCTTAGTAAATCATCCACAAAACACCCATGATATGCACAAGCAATTTCATAGATGCACAAGCAAATTAGCACCCGTTATTTGAGATCTTAGTAAATTGGGGCCTGTTAGAACTGCTACTAGTAGGCTTTGTATTATTACTAAAGCCACAACTTCTATGAATGCTAATACAACTATTTTTACTAGGTTTTCTCTGTATTACTACTAGTTATAGACCAATATACTGTATAAAGGCCAGACTGATTTATCGGTGGATATTTGGCCAGTCCTAACTGGCTGATTAACATAAGTGGTCATTCCGCATCATTTCCAAAATAATTTCCGACAAGGATTTGGATAGTGCACGTTTTGTGTTTTCAGATATTTTGGGGGGAATTCTGAGCAAATATTGTGTAAAATAAACGTGTTCTTTTACATTTTTATATACTTATCTTATTTTCTTTCATGTAATTGTATTATAAATACAGCATTGTATCAGTCACTTGCCACCCTGCTCTCTGTATATTGGAACTGGCCATTAAAATGATCAATATCAGTCAACCACGAATTACTACAACATCTAATACAATCAATGCCATCATTGTTGATACTACTGTTAACTTTAGCATTTCTTCTATGTATCTCTGCACTACTCCCACTTATTAAATGACCATCACTGTTAAATCACTGTTACTATGGTTGTCTACATTACTACCACTGCATAGCTTGCTGAAAAGACCACCAATATCCATGCTATTTTAAGCTGGCTTATGATTGTTAATGGTGATGGACCTGCATAGACATGCTGTTCAACAGCAAAACAATTCAGCATGGTTTTTCTGACAAAGTTGGTGTACCAAGTAACCTTTGCGTGTTAAGCTAGTTATAAAGCATAGTGGGAACACTAGCAAACCAATGTCCCTTGCTGGTGACCACCCTCAGAACCAACATATATAGTACTGGTGAACAGCAGTGCTGGTCTTTTCAACATGGTCATGATCATTGCTGAAACTACTACCGCTTGCTTTACCAGTGTTACTATACAGTAGATGTCTACATTTACTGCATTTCTGCTGCCACAAATACAACAATTGTCACTGTTACTGCTTGACCAATGGCCGCCCGTAAAACTGTTGCTACTACTGTTACTAGTGCTAGCGATGCATACTTCTCTTGCACTCATCTGTCAGTCAGCTGTATTCAGTCCCCTTTAAGTTTCAGTTCAGGTCTTACTTTCTATAAAGTTTCAGAAATTTTTCTATGAAATTCGGAAATATTAAATTCGAAAGTTCTCTATAAAGTACAGATCACACTTTAAGCCTGTATTATTTACTGTAATCCTTTCTCTGTATCTCATAGTTTTATATCCCTTCCTCTGCCTCTCATTTCCACCATCACTGACTCCACTTATACCACCTAGTCATCTCAACCTCTCCGCACAACACTGTACCTGCTCTCTCTATTGCATGCATTGGAAATGATACACCATACTGTTAAATGAAGGTGCCAAAGCCGTGCTGTGCCTGTCATTTGTCATTGTCATTGCTGCCCTACTGCCAAAGAAGAACAGCATTTTATGGTGTGATAACAGAGTTTCTTCTTCAAAGTGATGGCAACTTACTGCCAAATGAAAGAGGCTGCAGCATCCATTTGAAAGGAGCTCTCTCAGAGTCATCTCCTGGAGTTTTCTATTGCACTTAGGTTCAGGTTGATGCTTCTCTTGGTGCGGTGAAACTTTGCAATGGCATTTCATCATCATGTCACAGTAGAACATAGTGTCTTGCTTGATAGTATTTCACTGTAAATGAAAACATAACTCTTAACTGTGATAACTCATAACCCCGTGATTTTGAAAGATTATAACAGTGTTGCAAATGCTGGATTGTTGAAGTTGAATGTAACAGATTTGGTGGAAGGAATACTTTATTCTGTAGTAGAAACAATCATTTCCCAAGCAAGCCAAGCAACACCATACTTCCTCTGCCTTCCCTATAGGATATAGCCATTCAGTTTCTCTTTTCTAGAGATATTTCGTGGAAAATAATGTGCGGTCAACCAAACAAAACAGTGTTCTCAGTGGGTTAGACCACAAAGCCTCTCACATTCACCTCAATCCTACAGTTTTGGGGATTTTACAAGCTTTGAGTCTCTACAGAAAAGAGAGAGAGAAAGAGTTTGTTCGTTACATTGGGCTTCATTTGTTATGACACAACTAGAACATTTGGTTTGCACCGCAGATGTTTGGGTCTCCAATCTTTTACTTTACTTTTACTTTCAGCCTCTAAATTTCAACCAGTGCTCAGACAGCACAAGGAATAAGCTATTCCACATTTCTGACCAAGGTCTTGCCCTTTAGTACTGAACTATGACAATTATCTTTCAAGGCGTTACAGACATTGGATCGAAAGTGGCAAATGCTGCATGGCATGTTGCAGTTTTAATCATGGTTTTTTAATTGTGTTGGAAGAAAGCAAGACTTTTGTTAATCTCCACTTTTTCAGAGTGGGCAAAATTAAGGCACCTTTACACGTCCCGGGTTAAGGCTGCTCTTTGCCTGCTCAAAATCCTGTAAAACGATAAATGAAAGCCAGTGTTACGTAGCTGCTGGTGCTGGCAATGACGAAGACGTGAAGATGGAGAACCCAAGTGCAGTTTATTTACATACATGAAAACCTTAACTCCATACATGAACTAAACTGAACATGAACATGGCTTGACTTAAACAACTACATTCACATACAATACTTGACAATGGACAATGGCAAACATGAGGCTTAAATACATGACATGGGAGAACAAGACAAATAAGTTAACCAATGAAAAGACAGAACTGATCACAATATAATTAAACAATAAACCAATGAACACAAGACACGTGAACATGGAGGGAAACAGGAATCACATGACTTGAATGGGAAGGAAACTTTTCAAAATAAAAGACATGAAATACATGAACACACACATTAAACATTACAGCCAGGCTAAATTGTGCCTGCTCTGACCCACCTCACCACTAGTATCTAAGGCAGTTCTGATATTTCATGCTGAAAATGATTCTGTCAGTATTTACTCACCTTCACCTCTGTTCCACACCTATAAGATATTTTTCAGGAGAGATGTTAAGGAGAATTTGAGGTACTGACAGCCTCAGTCACCATTTACTTATATGGATAAAAGAAAAAGTGAATGATGACTGTGGCTGTCAGTCCCAAACATTCTGTGCCCTGTTTTAAGAGCACAAGTGTAAAGTGCAGCGCTATGAAATAAATCATAAGCACAAAGTCAGTGGACATGGTAAAGAATTAATTATATTTTTGTGCAGGCATGCATTAAGCCTGGGTGCAATTGGGTTTTGCAAAATTGCGCATGCAAAGCGCTAATGGGCTGGGTGAAGTGCAATTTATTTCTGTGATTCTTTCCGATTATTGCACCGTCTCCATCCTATTATACAGGTGAAACTCGAAAAATTAGAATATCGTGCAAAAGTTCATTAATTTCAGTTATCCAACTTAAAAGGTGAAACTAATATATTATATAGACTCATTACAAGCAAAGTAAGATATTTCAAGCCTTTATTTGATATAATTTTGATGATTATGGCTTACAGCTTATGAAAACCCCAAATTCAGAATCTCAGAAAATTAGAATATTACATGAAATCAATAATAAAAAAGGATTTTAAATACAGAAATGTCGGCCCTCTGAAAAGTATAATCATGCATATGTACTCAGTACTTGGTTTGGGCCCCTTTTGCATTAATTACTGCCTCAATGCGGCGTGGCATGGATGCTATCAGCCTGTGGCACTGCTGAGGTGTTATGGAAGACCAAGATGCTTCAATAGCGGCCTTTAGCTCTTCTGCATTGTTTGGTCTCATGTCTCTCATCTTTCTCTTGGCAATGCCCCATAGATTCTCTATGGGGTTCAGGTCAGGCGAGTTGGCTGGCCAATCAAGCACAGTAATACCATGGTCACTGAACCAGGTTTTGGTACTTTTGGCAGTGTGGGCAGGTGCCAAGTGCTGCTGGAAAATGAAGTCAGCATCTCCATAAAGCTTGTCTGCTGAAGGAAGCATGAAGTGCTCTAAAATGTCCCGGTAGATGGCTGCGTTGACTCTGGACTTAATAAAGCACAGTGGACCAACACCAGCCGATGACATGGCTCCCCAAACCAACACAGACTGTGGAAACTTCACACTGGACTTCAAGCATCTTGGATTGTGTGCCTCTCCATTCTTCCTCCAGACTCTGGGACCTTGGTTTCCAAATGAGATGCAAAATTTGCTCTCATCAGAAAAGAGGACTTTGGACCACTGAGCAACAGACCAGTTCTTTTTTTCTTTAGCCCAGGTAAGACGTTTGACATTTGAAGCCCATGTCCAGGACCCGTCTGTGTGTGGTGGCTCTTGATGCAGTAACTCCAGCCTCAGTCCACTCCTTGTGAAGCTCCCCCACACATTTGAATGGCCTTTTCCTGACAATCCTCTCCAGGCTACGGTCATCCCTGCTGCTTGTGCACCTTTTTCTTCCACACTTTTCCCTTCTACTTAACTTTCTATTAATGTGCTTTGATACAGCACTTTGAGAACATCCAACTTCTTTTGCAATTATCTTTTGAGGCTTTCCCTCCTTGTGGAGGGTGTCAATGATGTCAGGTCAGCAGTCTTCCCCATGATTGTGAATTCAACTGAACCAGACTGAGAGACCATTTAAAGGCTCAGGAACCCTTTGCAGGTGTTTAGCTGATTAGAGTGTGACACTTTGAGCCTACAATACTGAACATTTTCACAATATTCAAATTTTCTGAGATTCTGAATTTGGGGTTTTCATAAGCTGTAAGCCATAATCATCAAAATTA
This sequence comes from Xyrauchen texanus, assembly GCF_025860055.1. Lineage (NCBI taxonomy): Eukaryota > Metazoa > Chordata > Actinopteri > Cypriniformes > Catostomidae > Xyrauchen > Xyrauchen texanus. The sequence continues at coordinate 18,637,855 of NC_068276.1, forward strand.
TATCAAATAAAGGCTTGAAATATCTTACTTTGCTTGTAATGAGTCTATATAATATATTAGTTTCACCTTTTAAGTTGAATTACTGAAATTAATGAACTTTTGCACAATATTCTAATTTTTCGAGTTTCACCTGTATAGTCCATTCCCTCTTAAGCACCAGCAATTTTTTATATATATATATATATATATATTTAAAGTCGGAAACCACAGTCTTAGTGCAATGACCTATTTCTCAGAAAAATTATAAATGGCGCTTTGTGCCACTTCATTAATATACAATACACCACAGTTTGTGTGCATCATAGATAGTACAAACACTCCAACCTACGACGACTTGGGCTTTGTGCTGGCATGAAAATTGTGCTTAGAATTAATGGTCTCATGAAAATGTAATAAGACGTAGCGCCCAGTCGTTGCACTTAGCTTTGTGCTCAGCGCGTTCAAGAAAACAGAGCCCTCTGTCTTTTGTGTTCCATGGAAAACTGAAAGGCATTCGGATTTGAAATAACAAGAGGGGAGATTACATTTTCATTTTGGGTGAACTATCCCTTAAATAATTGGAACAGAGCCATAGGAATTTGTGTATATATAATCTATATACTGTAATCTTGTGAATTAAATCATTACAGAAGAGCATGTCAGTATTGTTTTCATTATGAGGCATTTGTTGTTGTAGTACCATTAATGGCATGCCAGCTACAGCAATAACAGCCTGCACGGCTTGGGCTGGTGGTGGCACTCAAAGTGAATCGATTGCTGCACTCAGTAAATTCAATACAGAGCTGCAACTAAAAACTTAAGGCACGGCAGGCCTCTGAGGTAGGATTTGATTGTCTGCGCTTTAAGATGTATTGAGTGTGGGAGTAAATAGCCTGTGTAAAGCAGACAGTGTTTTAAATGGGTAATGTTAAAGCTAGATCCAGATGCTTAAGGTTTGGTTTTAAGCAAAGCAAGACCCCTCTCTAGTTTCTGAGGGAGACCATTTCGCTTGTGCACGCACACACACACACACACACACACACACACACACACACACACACACACACACACTCACGCACACGCATGCACACACACACACACACACACACACACACCATATCTTAGTCCTTCAGAGTTCAGTTCTGGGGCAATGTTTAGAGGGATGGGGTAGGCAGCAGGGGGATTTCAGCTGTCATACTCAGGCTGTGTGATTGGTGTATGGCTAATTGTGTGAGTGTGTTTGTGATAAACAAATTTTAAGCTGTGGACTACTTGTGGAATACTTCCTCTTGGAAGCACATGCTCTTAGCATCTTATATTGTTACATCATTGTGTTGGTCTTTGCATAGACAGGAAGCGCAGAAAATCAGCAAGGGTCATTGGCACTTAAATAGCTCATGATAGTGCCACACTGGATGCTGTGTATCATCTTTGTGTCAGAAACTTGAAGAGAAATGATAGATCAATGCTGGTCGTCAACTCTATCAGTTTGGACAGCCATGAATCAAAAGGTCGCCTGTGTTTTTCTCCAAAGCAGATTTACTGGGTCGTTTGAATAAGAAAAGATGGTTTGCTTAACCTAATGGTAAATGGATGTGTTTATGTGTGTGTGTGAGTGTGTGTGTTGGTGTGTGTGCGTCTGTGACCATGTTGTTCTGACTCATGATTAATGTGATTTTAGCTGCAGCATGCTCATTCTCCTCTGTCCTCCTGCTGGCCTTTCTTTCTTGCTCTGTTTCTGTTACACTTTATTTTCAGTCTCATTTTATTTTGCCCAATTCACTCTTTCTCCACCTTTTACAATTGCAAATGATATCTCTTTAATGAGCCTATTCTCACAAAACCTGTCAAGACAATTTCATGGTCATATTTAACCCTAAATCAATACAAAAATGTTTCAATTATATTATATTAAGTTATATTATAATAATATTTTGCATTAAGTAAATTAGTTTAAACCCCCAAATCTCATTACCATAATTTGTCCAGACATTTTTAATTTACATTTCAGTGAAAAGAAGTTGTTGTACAATTATTTGAATTAAAATAAGTGAAAATTAATGGTAGTACCAAAGGAGCACTACTATGATGTGTAAATATATTTAATTTAATATATTTTTTTTTTCACATTGTGGAAATGATGATATCATAATCAGGCTTGAGGAGTAATGGATTACTTGTAACAGTATTTGGTAGTCAGGATACAAAAAAGGTAACTGTAAACCATCGTAATCAGATTACAGACAAATGGGATTACTGTCAGAATTACAAATGTAATTATCTGACAAAAGAAATAGTGAATTTTCCTGACATAAAGTGATACAGACAGCTGTTTGTTTAGAGCGAGAGACAGTTTAGATGTGCATTCTCTTCGGGTTCTCTCTCATGACTTACATTGTGTCAGGAGCGCCTCCTACTGTCGCATATGCAGTTAGTTACTGTTTTACTTCAGCACTCTGCTCTAGAGGCAAGCGGCTGCTTTATTGCAATGTTCAGGGGCGGACTGGCCTTAGGGAGAACCAGGATTTTTCCCGGTGGGCCGGCCACGAAGCAGGGCCGAAAGAACAATCAGACATATTAATTGAAAATGTGTTTTAAGTTCTAAGGAAAGAAAGCTCAATGAAAAATTTATCTGATTTTGATCAATTATTGTTGAGAACAGTTCAAATATCTATGTGAGGGAGACATTCAGGTAAATGTAACATATTCAACACATATAGTAATTAGGAATAAGGAATTGAAAAGACACACTAAAAGTTTAAATCTGTTTTGATCTATTCTTTAAAACTAGATTTTGTTGGGGGTCTGGGTAACTTAGCGAGTAAAGATGCTGACTGGAGTCGTGAGTTTGAATCCAGGGTGTGCTGAGTGACTCCAGCCAGGTCTTCTAAGCAACCAAATTGGCCCGGTTGCTAGGGAGGGTAGAGTCACATGGGGTAACCTCCTCGTGAGTCGTTATAATGTGGTTCTCGCTCTCAGTGGGGTGCGTGGTGAGTTTTGCATGGATGCTGCGGAGAATAGCGTGAAGTCTCCACACGCGCTATGTCTCCGTGGTAAAGCGTTCAACAAGCCACGTAATAAAATGCGCAGATTGACCGTCTCAGAAACGGAGGCAACTGAGATTCATACTCCGCCACCTGGATTGTGGTGAGTCACTATGCCACCACAAGGACTTAGAGCGGATTGGGAATCGTGCATTCCAAATTGGGGAGAAAAGGGGAGAAAAAAAGATTTTGTTTTATTTTTGGCATCAGAACTTTTTTTCCCCTTTAATATCATCAGTTACATTTATTATTATTTTAAATACGTATTCCCATAACATGTATTCTGTTACTCCACAACCATGTGTGTGTATATATATATATATATATATATATATATATATTACATATAGTTCTATTATATATTTATTGATACTGGAATGCAACATAAATTAACTGAGAACTCAATTAATTCTCCCGATCAACTGTATGACAGAGTGACCTCTGAGCGATAACATTTCTTCTGGGCCCTTTATTTTCTTTCTTTTGCTCTCCTCCACTCTCTTTTTCTCCCACTCCCACTCACATTCTTTTCTCTTTTTTCCCCCCATGGGTTTACTGAATTACAGAGACAATCATGTTAGATTTTCCAGACAATGCCTTTAAAGGTTGCCCAGTACTGAGGGCACTCTGTGCCCGTTTAAATCGAAACCCTTGTGGTTGGCCTAGACACTTTTCTGTATAATGATAGATTGAGCCTAAATTCTTTCAGGCCTTCTGAAACACAAATGACCTCGTGAAATATCTGTCATGGTTGGAATAATCGCCATGGTACCATCACTGCCACCAACTGCTGAGAGAGTCGTGCTTTGAAAGAAAGATATGCAGATATGTTTGTGTGTGTGCAAACACACAGAACACACAAATGTGTGTCTTAACTGGTCAAAATATCACACAATATTTGTACTAAAACCAGAGAAATACACTTAGCTCACTTTCATGAGTGGTATTTCAATGCAAAAACCAGTGTCTTATTCACTAACCATCTGAAACGTAGATAAATCTGAAATAGCACTTTGTCTTGAGTATTTCATTTACATTTATATTTAGTCATTTAGCAGACACTTCGATCATGGCAGCAGTAATTCATCAAATAATAATCAAATGATGGAGAAGAGTTATAACCTGGCATATATCCAGATGCACGGTGCACTCAAGCGCACTTTGTACATGATTCAGGTGTCTGGATCAAAGTAGTGAAGTGATTTAAATTAGGTCATTATCATTCCTTTGCATGCACATGCACATCATTTCTATGAAAATGAGGCTCATTACAGATTGTGTTTTATTTACAAAATGCTGTCACAATTAACATCACACTACTACCACCTTTGGAAAGCTGGTGGTTTTTGGACTGGGCAATATTACAATGTAATTGGATATCGATGTTATCTTACAAATATGCCGATGCTTTTCGCAACACTCATTGACAGATGATGATTGACAATATTGGGAAATGGCAAAACCATGGATCTGGGAAGTCTGCAAAAACATGAAACTGTAGCCCAGAGTGTGAAACTAGCACTCGCCACCCAACAAATGCGTCAAAGCTGAATCCAGTTCGCAAGCTTCTCGTCCAAATTCAGAAGGTATATCATGCATGGGTAATTTTGCTCATCTTCCTGCAATATTCGGGTGACCTGTAAGATTTCTCGGAGTGACACATGACAAGAAATGCTGTTAGACATAAAGACATGCGCTTGAATAAACACACTTTATTATATGACGACTTAATCAGAGATCATGATATTTTTTAAGACTGTTATCGCTAAAATATTTTTTACAAATCACCCAGCCCTAGATGGTAAACTGGACACTATTGAAATGAAACGTTTGTGTACACATCAAAACACTTCTAATCAAATGATGGAGAAGAGTTATGACCTGTATATATCTTGATTCGTGATAATTCAGGTGTCTGGATCTCAGAAGTGGTGTAATGCTGTTTGTTGGACTAACTGCAGTGGTCTTCTGCATCCTCCGCTTTATAGTGCTCAGAACCGACCCTGCAAAAATGGGTTCAGCACACTTTTTGGGCACGTTCAGAGACCATTTAGAAGAGACCATTAGGTATTAAAATGAATGGGAGAAACTGGAACAGCCAACGGATATGGAAAAGCAAGTACCGCCTTACAGGCAAAAGAGAAAATCACCTTTCACATTTCCTGTCAGTCAGTTTGAGCATGCACACGCACATTGGCTGAACCTGCATGAAATAAATAGTGTTTTTTTAGCGTGATCTGAGCTAAAGAAACACAATTTATGATAGTGTTGTTGTCAGATTTTACTGCTGATTTGAAATATGTTCATTGATTGTAATCTTGCCTAACCGTTTTGCAGATTTATGTCTTTTCTCCATTCAAGTAGATAGAAGCTGTACTTTTATGCTGCCCTGGCTGCCCAGGAGCATTCCAAGGATGGTTGCAGAGTGAACCGACTTGCCTTGACATAGACTTTGGTACATTTGTTGAGATGCCTGATCTGCATAATTCCTGTAGTGAGTTTATCATTAAACCTGCGCAGACAGCGTATGCAAAAACTGGCACTATTATCTGGTACAGTTCATTCTTAGTGATTTCCTCCCTCATTGTTCCTATGCAGTGATGTTACTGCAGTGTTAATCAACCTACAATGCCTGTATTTTGCATTGAATGTTATTAGATCAAAATCAGAGTATTGCAAAATAATACAAAGACAATAAACAGACAATATGTCTTTGCTGCAATGTTTTTGATGGGTGCATGCAAAGACAAATGTTCAGAACTAACAGTGTATTCTGATTCATGAACAAATTAACTAACTTCGGTTACTGACTTGTTAATTGTTGTATGTTTATATGACAATGTGTAGATACACATTCACAAAAGAGTTTTGTTGTAATGGTATTAATATAAATGTTTTCTTAAATATGTAAAAAAAAAAAAATAGCATGTATTTAGAACACATTTTTGAGGGGGCTTCAAAAAATAGGTTTGTCACGGTATTTAATCCTATGTCTCTTCCTTGTCTCGTGCCTTGTTCTTAGTGTGTGTTGTGTGGGTGCGTGAATGTGTGGGCGTGTTGTTTGTACCATGATTAGCGCTCTGCCGCAATCACTCCTCTCACCAGCTGTTACTCATTCCCATTCCCTTTAAATTCTCACCACTCTCTCATCTCCTTGTCAGATCGTTGTTTGTGATGTCGGTGTTGTTAAGCTCTTCAGAGTTCCAGTCCAGTTCTCTCGTTGTCCCTGTTTACGTGTCCTGTTTGCTGTTACCGGATTAGCCGTGTCTGTTCAACACTTCTCTTCACTCTTCTCACCACGATCATCTGACCATTGGAGACTCTACGCCACTAGACCATCACCCGGACTTTTCCCCTATCTTCTCAATTTGACTGTCAATAAACTAATTGTCAACTTGCAACTTGCTTCCTAGCTTCATTACGTCACAGAACGATCTGACCACAAGATGGAAGCAGCGGTAACAATTCAGACAGCCTAGAAGAATTCAGTGATGAACAGCAGACTTCGTATGGAGAACCAGGAGAAGAATCTCAATGACCACGGCTCGGCTGTCCAGGCTCTAGTGGCGCAGGTGTCGGACTCACCCAGCAAATTCAACTTCTGCGAGCTCCCACTGCGCCACCGCACCGCTGATTCCTCAACCACCACCAGCGCCCCCTCCCAGTCGGGCCCGCCTACCGGTTCCAGAGCTATATTCAGGTGAACCTAATTTTTGCCGAGCTTTTCTAACCACGATGCTCAATGCATTTTTCTTTACAACCCAGAACATTCTGTGATGAAAGAACCAAGGTAAGCTTTTGTCCTGGCGCTACTTTCTGGGAGAGCGGCCCTTTGGGGAACGGCGGTGTGGGAGAATCAAGATGAATGCTGCACCTCTTTTCAAGCACTCTCAGCGGAGATGAGGCGAGTTTTCGACCGTGCTGTCTCCGGTAGAGAGGCAGCCAGAGTGCTGGCCGACTTGCGTCAGGGAGAGATCTGTATCAGACTTTTCTATCGAGTTCGGACGCTAGCGGCGGAGAGCCAATGGAGCGAGGAGCGCAGTGGGACATGTTCCTGCATGGGCTGGCTGATCAGCGTCCAAAAGGAGATATCGCCATGGATCTCCCCACCAAGCTAAGCGATTTGATCGCCTTGGCTTAGAGTGGGCGCTAAGGTTATCCAGAATGGAACAGCGAGTACAAACCAACCGCCCCTTGAGAGGATTAGGCGGTCAATGTTCTAGAGGCGGGGCAGCGTTCAGCCCGTCTGTGATCCGAGCCCATGCAGGTGGGTCGAGCCCGGCTTTCCGGGAGGAGAAGGAAAAGCGGAGATCCCAGGGACTGTGTTTGTACTGTGGTGGTGCTGGACATTTTGCCTACAACTGTCCTTTAAAAGGATCCGCCCGATAGCAAGTATGAGGCTACTATCGGGTGGGATCTCCACGAGAAGACCTCATCCACATCTACCCTCCTTCCGGTAAGTCTTCAATGGTCTAATCACCGTCCACGACTGTCGAGCACTTCTGGATTCTGGGGCCGAAGGAAATTTCATGGACTACACTTTTGCACTCAACCACCAAGTCCCCTCAAGTCTCTCACTCACGGATCGCTGTTCACGCCCTCAATGGCCAGAAACTTCCCACCATTTCCCTAGCCACTGAAGACATCACTCTCGTCCGTCAGGCAATCACACCGAGACCATCTCCTTCTACATACTGGACACTCCTCTTGCCCCCATAGGTCCTTGGTCATCCCTGGCTCACCCATCACAACCCTAAAGTGGACTGGCAGTCTAAGTCTGTGTCAGCGTGGAGCACTCAATGTCATAAGTCTTGTCTTGTTTCTGCCTGTTAGGTCTGTTTTTGTCCCTGTTTTTTCAGGAAGAGGCGGTGGATTTATCCTAGCGTGCCCGCTGAGTACCTGGACCTGAAGGAGGTGTTCAGTAAGTCTCGGCGGCTTCTCTCCCTCCACATAGATCCCTATGACTGTGCCATAGAGTTATTGCCAGGTACATCTCCGCCCTAAGGGCAAGTTATATTCACTCTCGATTCCAGAGAGGGAGGCTATGGAGAAATATATTTCTGATTCTCTAGCTAATGGATTCATCCGCCCTTCCTCTTCTCCAGCGAGTAGGGATTCTTTTTGTGGGGAAGAAGGATGGATCTCTGCGACCTTGCATTGATTACGGGGGCTGAACAACATCACGGTAAAGAATACTTATCCTCTACCGTTGATGTCTTCAGCTTTTGAGAGGTTGCAGGGAGCATCCATCTTCCGCGAAATTGGATTTACGTAATGCTTATCATTTGGTCCGCATCAGGGAGGGGATGAATGGAAAACCGCTTTTAACACCCCCAGGAGTCACTTTGAATACTTGGTCATGCCGTTCGACTGTCCAACTCCCCAGCGGTCTTCCAGGCACTTCGTCAATGGCGTGCTCGCGAGACATGGTTGATCAGTTCATATATGTTTACCTGGATGACATATTGATTTTTCTTCTTCTCTCCAGGAACATGTGCAGCACGTCCGGCTAGTGCTTCAGAGATTGCTAGAGAATGGGCTTTTTGTCAAAGCGAGAAATACGCTTTTCATGCACAGTCTGTTCCTTTCTTAGGGTACATCGTGTCGGTTGAGGGAATGCATGGATCCTGAGAAGATCAAGGCTGTGGTAGATTGGCCAAGTCCAGAGTCTCGTAAGGCCCTACTGAGATTCCTGGGGTTAGCCAATTTCTACCGGCGTTTCATTCGCAATTTCAGTCAACTAGCCACACCTCTGACCGCCCTGACCTCCCCAGAACAAGCGTTCAGGTGGTCAGAGCGCAGCTGAGCTGCGTTTGCCAAACTGAAAGGTTGCTTTGTTTCAGCCCCCATCCTGATAACCCCTGATCCATCACGTCAGTTAGGTGGTGGAGGTCGATGCATCAGAGGTGGGGGTAGGCGCAGTGCTATCCCAGCGTTCTCCTTCAGGCGACAAGATACACCCTTGCGCGTTTTTTCTCATCGCTTGTCCTCGGCGAGCGTAATTATGACATTGGTAACAGAGAGTTGTTGGCAGTCAAGTTAGCTTTGGAGGAATGAAGCCACTGGTTGGAGGGTTAGGGGTACCTTTTATCGTCTGGACCGATCACAAGAATTTGGAATATATTCGCACAGCTAAAAGATTAAACTCCAGGCAGGCTCGGTGGGCTCTTTTTTCGGTCGTTTTGATTTTACTCTCTCGTACCGCCGGGTTCCAAGAACATCAAACCCGATTCTTTATCACGTATTTTTGATCCTCCGAGCGCCCGTCTACTCCGAGTGCATTTTACCAGAGACTCTATTCATCTCTACACTCACATGGGAGATCGAATCGAAGGTCAAGGCGGCCTTAGAAGGAGTGCGCCCGGCTCGGTGCCCACCGAACCGTTTGTTTGTGCGGAGGGTTCTGGTCCAGCGTTATTCAGTGGGGACATTGTTCTAATGTGGCTTGTCATCCAGGAGTTAATCGAACTAAGTTTTTAGTCAAGCAACGATTCTGGTGGCCTTTGATGGTTACGTGGCGTTCACAGTTTTGTTTTGGCTTGCTCAGTCTGCGCCACTGGTAAGAGTTCCAATCGACCCCCAGGCGGGTTACTTCAACCGCTGCGGTGCCATCGAGACCCTGGTCCCATATCGCTCTAGATTTTATCACCGCCCTCCCACCCTCACAGGGACACACGGTAGTTTTAACCGTGGTGGACCCGGTTCTCAGCGGCCCACTTCATTCCCTTGCCCAAATTACCCTCTGCCAAGGAGACAGCGGTGATTGTCATTGACCACGTCTTTCGGCTACATGGCCTCCCGACAGATGTGGTCTCTGACAGAGGACCCCAATTTGTGTCCAAATTTTGGCGAGAATTTTGTAAATTACTGGGGCGACTGTTAGTCTGTCCTCAGGGTTTCATCCCCAGAGCAATGGTCAATCTGAGCGAGCCAACCAGGATCTGGAGAGAGCGTTACGATGTTTGGTATCCAGAATCCTTCCTCATGGAGTCAGCAACTGTCTTTTGTTGAGTACGCCCACAACACGTTACCAGTATCATCCACGGGCCTATCTCCGTTTGAGTGTAGTGTAGGTTACCAGCCACCTATTTTTCCTAGTCTGGAATCCGAGTCGCGGTCCCCTCCGCTCACGCCTTAGATCCAGAGGTGTCACCGCACTTGGACTAGGGCCGGGAGACTCTACTCCAAGTGGGGTCACGCACCAAGGCCAAAGCTGATGCGCCACGGTCTAGGCCTCCCGTTATCGTCGTTGGTCAAAAGTGTGGCTTTCTACTAAGAACATTCCTCTACGTTCATTATCTAATAAACTTGCACCTAAATTTATTGGCCCGTTAAGCTGTCACCAAGATCGTTAGTCGGTGGCAGTCCGCCTCAACCTTCCTCCAGCGTACAGGAGAATTCACCCGTATTTCATGTATCCAAAATAAAACCCGTCTTTTATTCCGCATTAACCCGCCGGTTCGGTTCCCCCGCCGCGACTTCGTAGGCGGGAACCTACTTATTCGGTCAACCGTATTCTGGACTCAAGGCGGAGGGGCGCGGATTTCAGTACCTGGTGGACTGGGAAGGTTACGGTCCGGAGGAGAGAGGTTGGGTACCGGCCAGAGACATTCTGGATCACTCCCTTATCGATGACTACAATCGGCAGGTAAGGGGAGCCTGGGAGCGCCAGGAGGCGTTCCTAGGGGAGGAGTACTGTCACGGTATTTAATCCTATGTCTCTTCCTTGTCTCGTGCCTTGTTCTTAGTGTGTGTTGTGTGGGTGCGTGAATGTGTGGGCGTGTTGTTTGTACCATGATTAGCGCTCTGCACGCAATCACTCCTCTCACCAGCTGTTACTCATTCCCATTCCCTTTAAATTCTCACCACTCTCTCATCTCCTTGTCAGATCGTTGTTTGTGATGTCGGTGTTGTTCAGCTCTTCAGAGTTCCAGTCCAGTTCTCTCGTTGTCCCTGTTTAGGTGTCCTGTTTGCTGTTACCGGATTCAGCGTGTCTGTTCAACACTTCTCTTCACTCTTCTCACCACGATCATCTGACCATTGGAGACTCTGCGCCACTAGACCATCACCCCGGACTTTTCCCCTATCTTCTCAATTTGACTGTCAATAAACTAATTGTCAACTTGCAACTTGCTTCCTAGCTTCATTACGTCACAAGGTTTCTCGTCTTGCTCGATTTAATAGTTTGTCTGTTAAATGCTTGGGTGAAAATGCTGTCAGTTGTTTGCTTTTCAGCTTCCTTCTCTATCGTTTATCTTTTTGTTAGCACTTAACCTCTTTGCCTGCTCATCTACTCGCATGTTCTCTCTATACGCAAGTCAACATTTCTAACCTTGCTCGAAATTGTAATAGAGTTTTATCTCTTGGTTCATGGTATGCTGTAACTTGTTCAAAGAGATGTGACCTTGGAGCAAGAGAGTGTGTAAGAGAATAAACATAAAGATTGAGTATCGTCTGTAATCTGTTACCGCCTATGCCTGACATTCACCTCTGTGTCCTCCTGTATGTTCAGACAGTACATTCATCATTATAGGCTCAACGACGACCTTCTCTGAGACCTATACTATTGGATCATCTTTCTCCTAAGCACTTTCTTTCTACAGTATCTCTCTCTCGTTTTACCCCTTCTCTCACACTCTCAGAACAACTGTTTTCATCTCTTTTAATCTTTTATCCTTTCTCCTGATCCCTGTGATAGTTGTAGAAAAGTTGTCCACCTCTGCCTCTTTTCCCCTCTTTGTTTTGCATGACAGCCGAGTATTGTAGCATTATTACCCATCCTTCTTTATCGTTTATTTTTTTGTAAGCCCTTCTGTAAGCCCTGTTTTAATTAGCCACCAATTTGGATGGATTTTCACTTTTCTACATGCCAAAACTTTCTTATTGGCCGTTTATCCCTGTGGTTATAGGGCATAGCTCTGTCAAACTGATCACAATTCACAGCAATTTTAAGTGTTTTGCAGTGGACTGAGCAGCCTGTCTAAGCTCTGTTCCTTCCCAAATAACACAGGCTAACTGGTGATTAAGGATTAAAAAGACGAAGTGGAGATGGGTGGTCCTCTAAATGATTCAGTAGAACTGATTGCTGGTGCGCAGATCGCCATCATTTCAATGTGTATTTGAATCGCAATCATTAAAGCCCGCATTTCAATTTAAGTTCTCACCCTCTGCTCTGACAAAAATGATCTCTGTGTGGTAATCATAAGGCAAAATTCGTAATCGCCAGGCATTGGTTATTTTTTCTGTTTAATAATACATATAATTTGTTTTATGCATAAATCAAAATAACACGAAAGATGAAAAGGAAATTTGTGTTACATGCGTGGAGACCTTCCCAATAACTTATGTGGTGGCCTGTAATAGCCCCATGCATGCTTTTACAGAGGCTGTACATGAAAGAAATAGAGAAACAGAAAAATGGATACTTTCAAATTGTAAATGTTATAGTGTGCCCTGACATCCGCATCTTATCAGGGTTTTTGCTAGGGATGCACTGATGTATCGGCTGCTGATATTTATCTGCAAATATTTTACCAAATTAAACCCATCGGCATATTGGTTACAAGCATGGAAACGCAGATATGAAAAACGATGGTTTATTTTTAACTGATTAGGAAAACAATTTGTAAAAATGCTGTGAATTTAAATGCACAATCCAGAAATAAAAATAGCCATAATATGTTGGTAGTGGCACTCCAAAGAATATGTAATATTTAATTATTATTCTTTCTCGATCTCATATCAATTTGAAATAAAAACTGCAATAAACGGATGTGATAGTTGAAAGTGGCACTTAATTATAGGATACATGATAAGGGAAACCATCCAAAACGCTTTGAAACCAGCGGATTTTGACTTCTAAGACATCGGTATGATATCCATTAATGCTGCATGATTGATTGAATTAAGATTTAAATCACAATTAATTAATAAACCCGATTAATAAACCTTGAAAGACTGAGTTTTAAAATATAGTCTGCTTTCAGCACTTCCATCAGTGCTGTGTGAGCAAGCGGCGCCCTCTGGCGGTATGGAAGACATTATCATTATCTATTATACCAATATAATACAGAGTTTAAAAAGGGTTTTGTTTCTTTGGTTAAATCTTTTCGTTTTTCCATGATGTGGTTAACATTTCAGTGGAACTTCCCAAAATGTGCATATGTATGAATTTGTAATGTTCTATCATATGTGTAAAATGTGAGTTCTGTTGTTCTGCAAAAACAGCAGTGCAAAATATAACCATTTTGTCTTATCAATCATCATGTTATCATATTTAGTTATTTTTTTTAATTTTTATATGTTTGTCTTGTATTTATCTTTTAATATGGCTCTCTTTAAAGTTTTGTCCACTCATGTGTTCAGCTGACTATTCCATGCTCAATAGAAATTATTTATTGTAAGAATAGTAAAAAGCTTTTGTAATTTTTGCATTTGTAAAACATAATTCTTAAATAAAAACTGTGATCTGATGACAAAATAAGGTCAGTGCCAAAATATCAGTTTCGGCCTATAGGTTTTTTGTTAAAATCGGTATCATATAGGCCAAACATTTTTATATCAGTGCATCCCTAGATTTTGCTCAAATAAAGCTACTGAAGCTTCAGAGAAGTTATACTCGTGGGGTTATTGGAAAGGAAAGACAGAACTGGCCAGTTAAGGGGTCAGGGCCCTTATTCACAAAGATTTTAACCTTACCACTAGGAGTTCTCCAAAGAGTTCCTAGCTAAGAGTCTTTGCTTAAAAGTTAATGACAAAATTGCTAAGAACAAGTTTTACTAAGGGAATCTTAATGTAAGAGTAAAGCAGAATTGACCTTGATGATATGGATGATGTCACATTTTATTACAGCACTCTTTTAAATCACTGAAAATGATTGGTAGACAGGAAAGCGCTATTCTTTAGCAAATTCATCATAGACAGAGAGAGGGATAATTATAACAAATATAATACAGATGGATGGATGGATGGATGGATGATGTGTGGTCATGAAAGGTCATACATAGTTTGACAGAAGATTTTGCAGATGGATGACAGAAATTACCAATCCATCCGCGCTACACAGTTTCACTTTGCCTGTAGCTAGAGAGTGCATTGTTATGTTATAGGTTATATTATTAAAATATACTGACTCAGTTGTTATTCAGGCGATACCTTTTTAAAAGGTTCATGTCATAATATTCTAATTGTCGAAGTAGATCTGGTGCTATTTTACCCACTCACAAGGTGCATGGATAGAAACAATAGGAATGGAGCAGAGGAATCAGCAACATTTGCAGTGATAAACATTATTGGAATTTAAAATAAATAACACAAACCAACGCATTTCATAACGTGTTGGCTTGTGTTATGCTTCGGATCATTTGTGAGTCACTCTTAGGGATTAAGGTGCTCCTGAAGCTGTTTTGGGTTTAGGAGCTACTTTCATGAATTACTCTTAGATGAAAATGTTATGAGTATGATTACACACCCCTAATTTTTAAGCATTGCTCCTAAATTTCCATGGTAGGAGCTACTTTTAGCTACAGGATTTATTGTGAAAATGGGTTCTGGTTCCCTATTAGGGCCACTGTCTTGCTTTTCCTGTTAATCCTAAATCCTATTTACCTGCATGTCATTCCATGCCACAAAAGGATATTCCGAAGACTGTTCATGCTGCTTTTTTCCACAAAACAATAGCATACAGTGACCACGGGCTGTAAAAGCTCCAAAATATATAAATAAATGATACTACATACAACTTTCCAACTTTTCTGAAGTTGTACAATACCTTTGAACAATTATAATAGTTGATGTACCAGAAGTCTAGAGTGTGTGCTTCTATTTAGACTCAACAAGTGCCTGTGAAAATACACATATTTACACATACCATTACACATGTTTATATTATGTGTAATGTTTGGCTCAATATGTGTTTGACAGCCAGTTGCATCTCATGAATATTCAGTGAGCAAATAATGAATCCTGTTCTTGATTTGTCCTGATGTGTTGGAGTATCTCTTTAATTTATGAAAAATAAAATGTCAAAATATATTTTATTTTATTGATTTCTAATTGTCTTGGAAATATCAAAAAAATGTTCACTATCTGGGTATTTTGTACCATCCATTTTTGAGAGATATACACTGTAGTAATCAAAGCTCTTTCATCCTCATTTACACTCATGCTGTTTCAAAGCTGAAAGAAGTTCTTATTTCTGTGGATCACAAAAGGAGAAAAAGGTGGTTTGGCGAAATGACATCCTCAGTCACAATTCATTTTCATTCTTCTTTTTCCATGCAAAGAAAGTGAATGGTAACTGAGGCTGTCATTCTGCCTAACATAATTTTTTTGTATGCCATGGAAGAAAATAGGACATTGAATCAACATTAGAGTTGATGACAGAGTTTTCATTTTTGGCTGGACTATCCCTTTAACTTCTGACAGAGATCCTGAGGAAAGATCACTCAAAACCAGATCATACATCTGGTTTCTCTCTCCCTGTGACTAAATCCCTCACTTTACATGTACTATCATGGCTATCCTCTAACAGAGTCACCCTGCTAAAGGCTTGCTCTCTTTTCCTCTATATATATCTCTCAGGCTCACTCTCTTTTCCCCTACCCATGACCCTGGCTTCCGCTCTACCCCGCTAAAGGTGTTTGTCTGCAAGTGGCTGTAAGGATTACCTTTCCATCAGTGGAAGAATGAGGTGTGAAAAGCAATCTGAAGAACGGCAAGCCGACTGATATTGAACTTTGGTGGATGCAATTATGCCTATGGCAGATCATTTCTGACCTGATCTCTCGCTGCTCGGATGGCAGCCAGCCACAGCTGTTGTTTTGTTTTTGCTCATGTCGTGTGAAATGTAAAAACCTTTAGCAAGAGAGCAGTGACATAGCAGACTTATCCATTTTTCTCTCCTCTTTTTTTTTTACAGTCATTTTCTGTAGGAATTAAACTGATGGCAAGATGTGTGAAATTCACCTTTATCTTCTTTCTCTCTCTGGTTTGATACTCTTCCCAAGGCTGGTCAATTGACCTGACTAGCATACTTGCTGTCGTGAATGCCTTTGTCCAGAGATTCAAAGATCTTACAGAGGTGAGCAAAAGTTACAAAATGATGCACACTAACGGCACTTTATAAATATTTACACCCAATGTTTGCAATCACACATCCAGAGACTATCCTCAGAGATTCCTCAATAATTCACATCTCTGTTTCTCTTTATTGTTTTTATTTTTTGTATTTCCCAGGCCTCCTGTCCTTTCTGAGATCTGTATTTTATATAACTGGTAATTTGTATATATATTCAACACTTTTTAGCAATTATGTTTTTGCAGTGGGCTACTACCCATTTCTCTGAAGAATTTTCAAGTTGTTATAAACATCTTTCACTTTTGGCTTTATATACATCTAATAAGTGATGCTTGCTAACACCAGTCTTGAACTGCCCACAGTCCCTTCCCTGCCCATCTGATGCTTGTTCACCAAACAGGCAAAGGTGACTGAAATCAAAAGTTCCTGTCTGATTGACTTCACAACTTCTGGGAGAGCACCAGTCCACCTGAAAAAAATGTGTTAACACATCACCGGGGTGATGAGTGTTTTTGAAAAGAAACCAGACATTTTCTTCCGAAAAAATCTAGGTTACTAGTGTAACCCCCATTCCCTGATGGAGGGAACGAGATGTTGTGTCGATTGTAGTGACACAAGGGGCTTCTTTCAGTAGCCTCGGATACCTCTGAATATGAATATGAATTTGCTTGTCCCGCCCCTGGACATACGGGTATAAAAGGCGAGATGTGCCTCTGTTCAGTCAGGTTCTGCTCTGAGGAGCCGGGAACGAGGTTCGGCCATTACAGCGGCTTGGTACAGTGTTGTGGCAAGGGGGACACAATGTCTTGTTCCCTCCATCAGGGAACAGGGTTACACTAGTAACCTAGACATTCCCCTTCTGTCACTCACAGGTTCCTTTTCAATAGAGTCACCTACATCCATGTTATGTGATCTGCTGATGCTGGTGCAGCAGGCTGTAGCGTGGCAAAGGCGCATAAGCCCAGCAGCTGCGTGCCCATTGCACACGGCGCCCCAAACCTGTTTAGAGACATCTGTGGTGGCCACGATGCACCTGGACACTTGCTGCAGGCAGACTCCTGGCAGTAGAAAACAGAGATCTGTCCAGGGGTTGAGTAACTAACGGCAGAGGGCGGTGAAAATCACACGATACATGCTGCTGCGCCATGCCCACCTCGCGACTCGAGTCTGAAGCCAGTGCTGGAGCAGTCTCATATGCATCAACCCTAGCGGCGCGGCCGCGGCTGAGGATGCTATATGCCCCAGGAGCCTCTGAAACTTTTTTTAGGGGGAGCCTCTGAAACGTTTGTGAGGCGCGCTACCATTGAGACTGAGGCTAATTCCATGCCGAGAAAAGAAATGCTCTAAATCGGGGAGAGCTTGCTCTTTTCCCAGTTGATCTGAAGAACTAGACGACTGAGGTGCCTGAGCACCTGTTCCCTGTGGGCGCATATTGTCTCTCGAGAGTGAGCTAGGATGTCCACTTCCCTTAGTGTGGCAAGGGCAGCCTCTGCGACCTTCGTGAAGATGCGAGGGGACAGGGACAGGCTAAAGGGGAGGACTTTTTACTGGTACAATCGGCCC
The DNA here is from genome assembly GCF_025860055.1 of Xyrauchen texanus. Taxonomy (NCBI): domain Eukaryota; kingdom Metazoa; phylum Chordata; class Actinopteri; order Cypriniformes; family Catostomidae; genus Xyrauchen; species Xyrauchen texanus. The sequence goes on from NC_068276.1 coordinate 18,655,519, forward strand.
TTGAACGTGAATCATAGAAAGGATAAGTGTCGGGGCAAAATCAAGACGTGGTGGTACGTGTACTTCAGGTCTACCGCTGCGAACCAATCTTGATGCCGGACGCACATTAGAATGTGTTTTTAAGTGAGCATCTTGAACGGGAGTTTGTGCAGAGACCGATTGAGAACTTGCAGGTCGAAGAGTGGCCTCAACCCACCTCCTTTTTTGGGTATGATGAAGTAAGGGCTGTAGAAACCCTTCTCCATCTCGGCTGGAGGGACAGACTCTATCGTATCCATCTGCAAATAGCGATTTCCGAGTGCAGGGTGCTGGCTTTTTCGCCGAACACCGAGGTGGGGCGGATGCCGCAGGAACTGGGCGGATGCCTAGAGAACTGAATCGCGTAGCCGAGTCGGATGGTCCTGGCCAGCAAGCGCGACGGTTTGGAAATAATGAATGCTGTAAAGGCGTGGAGGTGAAGTTTCTACGTCCCCCTTTAAAAAGACGTTCTTTTAGAGGAAATATACTCTTTTAGGAAATGCTGTCAAAGCACCCAGGGGCATGGACTGCACCAGTGCAGAGAAGGGAAAAGGCCGCTGGTAATACGCTCTATGATCCAACAGCAATGCTCTTAGAGGTGAGTGGAAAAGTAGTGAGTGTCTAAGCTCGCTGATCACACAACTGCTCGGCTCCGAAGAAAGAATCTGACTGAACAGAGGCACATCTCGCCTTTTATACCTGTATGTCTGTGGGCGGGACATGCAAATTCTGTTCGCCAATTTGGCATTGGCTTTTTTCATTTTCAGAGGTATCCGAGGCTCCTGAAAGAAGCCCAAAGTGACACAACGTTGAGTGAGTGACAGAAGGGGAACATAAAAATCTGGTTCACAGATCACATTTTCTCTCTTTTTTCAGGTGTGTGAGTGCCAGCAGCAGTTTACTCGCTGTAAAGAGGGCAAGCAGGTGCCGTTGCCCTGCTTTGCAGAATGTCAAGGTTCAGAATTCACTTAGAGTCTGCTGTACATAGAAGCAACTTTTGACAAGAACTTGCAGGTCCTGCATTCCTTTAAGGACATATTAATCATCAGAAACACCTCTTGGCACAACGATTTCCACAAGTGCCATGTGTTTGTGAATTGATCGGGCCACAGAAAGAGAAAGGTTTTGTGAAATAGCTGACTTTGATTTTTATAAGAGGTGCAATCTATGCATATGGCTACCTGAATGATTTCTGAGTCTGTAACATCTGACTACAGCAGACACGACTGATATTAGCTTGAGGCTACACTAGTGTCGAAGCTGCACGTCACCTCAGAATGTTCACTGTCCACAGACCTATATGTATATATATATATATATATATATATATATATATATATATATATATATATATATATTTTCTTTATATATATTTTAACTGTTGCTGTCTGGCCTCAATCTCACAGCTGAGTGGTATGAAAATTGACTTTGAATGGGTTGTTTAGAATAGCGAAATAATTTTACACATAAAGTTAGTATTGCTACAACTGCTTATATATACTGAATGGTTAAAAACAAACTATGTTTTAACCTCCTGAGACACGAGCTTGACTGCTGTGTGCATTTTCATTTCCCTTTTGCATTTGTAACTAGTAGCACTTAAAAAAACAAGCAAGTGTTGGTTTTTCATTTTTTGAGACTACACAGACATTACAGCTGATTTTCTGTAAAGCTGAATTAAGAATTCATATTCAAAGTAATGGCCAGCATCATCCAATCACTGTCGACCATGATGAAATAAAATTAAACATAAACTCTGAATCTATGTTCTGATCAAATTCCATTTTCCCATGCCTGCCAAACATGTTGAGTGGTCCAAATATTATCTGCAGCATGAAACTGAACTTTTGGTCAGATTATAGGAGTGAATGCACGTAGCTGCTTAGAAAGCTATAGCTATATGCTCCTTGTTCATCCTAACTCTGTATAAAGACTCTGAAAGCAATATTTGCAAAAAAAGGAGATGTTGGGCTGGAATCAGATTTATTTGTCTATAAAGCACAATAGAGTTCATCTACACAAGGTAAGGAGGAATGCATGTTGGGTATAGGCTAAATCGAGGATGATGCGTGAAAACTGAATGGATTTTTTGAAGTGGCTTATCAAAGAAAGTAGATACGTTACTCTTTACACTAAAACAGGTTTCAATGAAAAAAAAAAACGTAGCGTTCCCCTTCTGTCGCTCTCTCCACGTTGTGTCGGAGAAGCGACACTAGGGGTCTCTCTTGAGCGCCGATATTCACCTCTGACCTATTGAAAAGGGCCAATGAGAGTTGGCAGTCAGTAATTGCATACCCCGCCCCCGCATACGGGTAGTTAAGCGGGGCAAATACGGAAGTTTAGTCAGAAAATTTCTTCGGAGCCGATGGTCTGTTTGCAGTCTGCTGCGAGAATACACACCCTGAACGTTCCCGTATCTCTGACGATCTGCTTGCTGTTGGATCTGACGGCGCACAACAGCGGCTTTCTCTATACTTTGCACGGCGTACATTGTTGCCCCTGAGCGCTTCGACAGCGCAGACACACACACACACACTGTGTATAAAAGAGTGATTTCCTGTAAAAGAGCAAATTTCTCTAAAAGAGCAAACACAGCGGCGTTGAACGTCCTTTTCAAGATGCCTTTCCGCCCCTGTGTCATTCCTGGATGCGGTAGAAGCCTCTCCGCTTCAGACGGCCACAGGCGCTGTCTCGTGTGTTTGGGCCGCGATCACACCGAGGCGGCGTTTGTGGATGGTTCATGTTCTCACTGCGAGAACATGACCATGACCACGTTGCGGTTGCGGCTTGCTTTCAACAGAAGGCAAGCCACCCCAGCTGCACCCCGCATTGCTCCTTCTTCCCACGTGACTGGGGGCGATTTGGGGGTGGCAGCGGGTGCAGTTTCGCCGGGTAGCCCCCCGTGAACCTCCCGTTCCCCAACACGCTCGCTGGTCCCCGTCCAGGCTCGCGCGATAGCGGCTCGCCTCATGGCCTGGCCGTCTATCCTCCCGAGTCCGAAGCGGATGAGCTCGCCGCTGCATCGGAGAGTGTGATGTCTGACGCTGAGGACTCCCCTGGACTGCAGCCTTTGGGCCAGCAGGCCCAGGCTGAGGCCGACGCTCAGATGTCCGACATGCTTTCCCGGGCCGCCGTGAGCGTGGGGTTGGATTGGAACCCTCCATCCTCCCCACAGCCTTCATGGTTGGATGATTGGTTCCTGGGGGCAGTGCGCCGTTCGCGGCCTCGCATCCCCCTGGTCCCGTTTTTCCCGGAGGTGCATGATGAGCTGACGTCTACGTGGAGAGCCCCGCTCTCTGCTCGTCTAGGTGCCACCCTCTCCACTCTCTCCACCCTCGATGGCGGAGAGCGCCACGGATACGGGGCGATTCCCCAGGTTGATAGGGCAGTTGCGTACCATCTATGCCCCGGTAGCCCTACCTCCTGGCGTGGTCGCCCCGTACTCCCATCCAAGCCCTGTAGGACAACATCCTCGCTCAACGCGAAGGCCTACAGTGCGGCTGGACGCGCTGCCTCCGCCCTGCATGCGATGGCCCTCCTGGAAGTCCACCAGGCCAAAGCTCTCAGAAACATGCACGGGGGTGGACCTGATCCTGGTGTGCTGCAGGAACTGCGCTCAGCGACCGAACTCGCCCTGAGAGCGATGAAGGCCACAGCGCAGGCACTCGGATGGACGATGGCCACCCTAGTGGTCCAGGAACGCCATCTTTGGCTCAATCTGGTCGAGATGCGTGAGGCTGATAAGAATTGCTTCCTGGACGCACCTGTCTCCCAGATTGGCCTTTTCGGTGACACCGTCGAGGACTTCGCCCAACAGTTCTCCGCGGTGAAGAAGCAGACGGAGGCCATCTCCCACATCATGCCCCGCCGCAGACCTGCCGCTACGGGCCCTGCACCGTCTGCCCACCAAGGGCGTCCCCCTGCGAAGAAACCAGCTCCTGCTCCGCCTCAACCCGGGCCCAGCTCTCAGCCCCAGCGTCGAGCACTCTGCTGGCGGCGCACGCCCCCTGTCTCACGAACCCCCTCTAGGACCCGGAAGGCTCCCAAGCGTTCCTGAGACAGCCGACCCAGAGCCGAAGACATTAGCTCCGGAGGTGGTAAGACCGCTCCGTCCCCCAGTGGAGGGCCGGGAGGAGAATCCTTTGTTTTTTCATTTGCCACACCCCCTGACGGGGGCTGTGGTACCCACATTCTCAATAAAAGAGCTATTTCCTTTGCCTCTGGGTCACCTGGCCCGCAAATGCCGTTCTCACGGCAATCTGCTTTCAGATCACGACAGTCCCGGTACACCGGACGCGGCGATCCCGCCCTCCGCTTGCCCTCGACTGCCCCCCGGCTGGCCGGTTCAGACGAGTCCATAGGACGCCAGCATCAGACCTCCTCCTCAGTCACGTACCCGCCCCCTGCTGGGTGCGCGGAGCAAGGTAAGTGCTTTGAGTCTATTCTCAGCACCTCAGCCTCAGGCCGCAACGAAGCCGCCCGACGCTGCATTACCTGTTCCGCCCGCTCACGAGGCCCGCCGGTACGTCCAAAATACTCGTCCCTTTGGTGCCCCTAAGCGCAGAGCTGGGAAGCGTGGCTTTCGCTTCCCAACACATCACGCTGGCTGCACCGGACCATTCGACTCGGTTACGCAATTCAGTTTGCCCGGCTCCGCCCCCTTCAGGAGCGTCCGCTTTCCGCAGTACACGGCGAGCATGCCAGTTCCCTGCACACGGAAATCGCGACCCTCTTAGCCAAGGGCGCGGTAGAGCCCGTCCCTCCAACCGAAATGAGGAAGGGTTTCTACAGCCCTTACTTCATTGTACCCAAGAAAGGCGGCGGCTTACAACCAATCCTGGACCTGCGAGTTTTCAATCGGGCCTTGTTAAAACTCCCGTTCAAAATGCTCACGCAGAGAAATATTCTGGCTGGCGTTCAGCATCTAGATTGGTTCGCAGCGGTAGACCTGAAGGACGCGTACTTCCACGTCTCAATTCTGCCATGACACCGACCCTTCTTATGGTTCGCGTTCGACGGCCAGGCGTTTCAGTACAAAGTCCTCCCCTTCGGCCTGTCTCTGTCCCCTTGCGTCTTCATGAAGGTGAAGACCCTTGCCCCGCTACGAGTAGCCGGCATCCGCATACTCAACTACCTCAACGACTGGCTCATCCTAGCACACTCTTGAGAGTTACTATGCACACACAGAGACCAGGTGCTCCGGCACCTCAGCCGCTTGGGGCTTCAGGTCAACTGGGAAAAGAGCAAGCTCACTCCGGTTCAGAGCATCTCTTTTCTCGGGCTGGAGTTAGACTCAGTCTCAATGACAGCACGTCTCACGAGCGAGCGTGCTCAGTCGGTGCTGGACTGCCTTGCTTCATTCAAGCCAGGCACAGTGGTCCCTCTAAAACTTTTCCAGAGGCTCCTGGGGCATATGGCGTCCTCCGTGGCGGTCGCGCTGCTGGGGTTGATGCATATGAGACCACTCCAGCACTGGCTCCAGACTCGAGTCCCGAGACAAGCATGGCACCACGGCACGCATCGGGTAAGAATCACCCCCGCCTGCCTCAAAACGCTCCGACCCTGGACAGACTTCTGCTTTTTACGGGCAGGAGTGCCCCTGCAGCAGGTGTCCTGACACGTTCTGGTCACAACCAACGCCTCCCGGTCCGGGTGGGGTGCCGTGTGCAGCGGGCATGCAGCAGAGGGCCGTTGGAAAGGGGCCCCGCTGCGTTGGCACATCAACTGCCTGGAGTTGCTGACCGTCCTCCTTGCTCTCAGGAAGTTCCTCCCGTTAGTTCAGGACAAACATGTCCTCGTGAGATCGGACAGCACTGCGGTGGTGGCGTACATAAATCGCCAAGGTGGCGTACGCTCCCACCAAATGTCACAACTCGCCCACAGTCTCCTCCTATGGAGCCAGCAGTGACTTTGTCGTTGTCGCCTCGTGTCGTTGCGTGCCACTCACATCCCCGGCAAGCTCAACGTCGTAGCGGACGCGCTATCACGACAACGCCTGCCTGGCGGGGAGTGGAGGCTTCACCCCCAGTCGGTCCAGTTGATTTGGGAACGGTTTGGCAAGGCCCAGGTAGACCTGTTTGCCGCCCAGGAAACCTCCCACTGCCCGCTCTGGTACGCCCTAACAGAGGCTCCCCTCGGGACAGACGCGCTGGCACACAGCTGGCCCTTGGGGCTGCGCAAGTATGCATTTCCCCCAGTGAGCCTTCTTGCACTGTTGCTGTGCAAGGTCAGGGAGGACGAGGAGCAAGTCACGTTGGTGGCCCCCTACTGGCCCACTCGGACTTGGTTCTCGGAACTCAGTCTCCTCGCGACAGCTCCTCCCTGGCGAATTCCTCTGAGAAAGGACCTCCTCTCTCAGGGACGGGGCAAGCTCTGGCACCCGCGCCCAGACCTCTGGAACCTCCACGTCTGGTCCCTGGACAGGACGCGGAAGAGCTAGCCGGCTTACCGGCGACCGTTGTGAATACAATCAACCAAGCCAGAGCCCCCTCTACCAGGCACCTTTACGCCCTAAAGTGGCGCTTGTTCGCAGATTGGTGCTCTTCCCGAGCTGAAGACCCGCAGAGATGTGCGATTAGGTCAGTGCTTGTGTTCCTACAGGAGAGGCTGGACAGGAGGCTGTCCCCGTCCACCCTCAAGGTGTATGTTGCCGCTATTGCCGCCCACCACGATCCTGTAGACGGCAAATATCTGGGTAAGCACGACCTGATCCTCAGGTTCCTGAGAGGCGCCCGGAGGTTGAATCCCTCCCGGCCAGGCCTAGTTCCCTCCTGGGATCTCTCGGTAGTCTTGGCAGGACTTCAGAGACCTCCCTTCGAGCCGCTTGAATCAGTTGGACACAGGGCCCTCTCCCTTAAGATGGCCCTGCTGATCGCGCTCGCCTCTATCAAGAGGGTCGGGGACCTGCAAGCATTCTCTGTCAGTGACACTTGCCTGGAGTTCGGTCCGGCAGATACGTCTGTGATCCTAGGACCGCGACCGGGCTATGTGCCCAAGGTTCCTACCACACCGTTCCGAGATCAGGTAGTGAACCTGCAAGCGCTGCCCCGGGAGGAGGCAGACCCAGCCCTTTCGTTGTTACAGGTGAAACTTGAAAAATTTGAATATCGTGCAAAAGTTCATTAATTTCAGTAATTCAACTTAAAAGGTGAAACTAATATATTATATAGACTCATTACAAGCAAAGATATTTCAAGCCTTTATTTGATATAATTTTGATGATTATGGCTTACAGCTTATGAAAACCCCAAATTCAGAATCTCAGAAAATTTGAATATTGTGAAAAGGTTCAGTATTGTAGGCTCAAAGTGTCACACTCTAATCAGCTAATTAATCCAAAACACCTGCAAAGGGTTCCTGAGCCTTTAAATGGTCTCTCAGTCTGGTTCAGTTGAATTCACAATCATGGGGAAGACTGCTGCCCTGACAGTTGTGCAGAAAACCATCATTGACACCCTCCACAAGGAGGGAAAGCCTCAGAAGGTAATTGCAAAAGAAGTTGGATGTTCTCAAAGTGCTGTATCAAAGCACATTAATAGAAAGTTAAGTGGAAGGGAAAAGTGTGGAAGAAAAAGGTGCACAAGCAGCAGGGATGACCGTAGCGTGGAGAGGATTGTCAAGAAAAGGCCATTCAAATGTGTGGGGGAGCTCTTCCTCTTGTCAAGCCGCTCCTGAACAACAAACAACGTCAGAAGCGTCTTACCTGGGCTAAAGAAAAAAAGAACTGGTCTGTTGCTCAGTGGTCCAAAGTCCTCTTTTCTGATGAGAGCAAATTTTGCATCTCATTTGGAAACCAAGGTCCCAGAGTCTGGAGGAAGAATGGAGAGGCACACAATCCAAGATGCTTGAAGTCCAGTGTGAAGTTTCCACAGTCTGTGTTGGTTTGGGGAGCCATGTCATCTGCTGGTGTTGGTCCACTGTGCTTTATTAAGTCCAGAGTCAACGCAGCCGTCTACCGGGACATTTTAGAGCACTTCATGCTTCCTTCAGCAGACAAGCTTTATGGAGATGCTGACTTCATTTTCCAGCAGGACTTGGCACCTGCCCACACTGCCAAAAGTACCAAAACCTGGTTCAATGACCATGGTATTACTGTGCTTGATTGGCCAGCAAACTCGCCTGACCTGAACCCCATAGAGAATCTATGGGGCATTACTAAGAGAAAGATGAGAGACATGAGACCAAACAATGCAGAAGAGCTGAAGGCCGCTATTGAAGCATCTTGGTCTTCCATAACACCTCAGCAGTGCCACAGGCTGATAGCATCCATGCCACGCCGCATTGAGGCAGTAATTAATGCAAAAGGGGCCCAAACCAAGTACTGAGTACATATGCATGATTATACTTTTCAGGGGCCGACATTTCTGTATTTAAAATCCTTTTTTTTATTGATTTCATGTAATATTCTAATTTTCTGAGATTCTGAATTTGGGGTTTTCATAAGCTGTAAGCCATAATCATAAAAATTATATCAAATAAAGGCTTGAAATATCTTACTTTGCTTGTAATGAGTCTATATAATATATTAGTTTCACCTTTTAAGTTGCACGATATTCAAATTTTTCGAGTTTCACCTGTATGTCCAGTGCGCGCCCTGCGCATTTACCTGGACCGCACACAGAGCACCAGACGCTCTGAGCAGCTCTTTGTCTGCTTTGGGGGACGGCAGAAAGGGAATGCCATCTCCAAACAGAGGCTCGCCCACTGGGTTGTCGGCAGCCATCACACTGGCTTATCACACCAGGCCGTGCCCCTACCCTTGCGGGTCGAGCTCACTCAACAAGGGGTGTTAGCGTCCTTGTGGGCACTGGACAAGGGCACCTCCTAGCAGACATCTGTAGAGCCGCGGGTTGGGCAACACCCAACACCTTCGCGAGGTTTTACAACCTCCGCGTTGAGTCGGTTGCTTCTCGTGTTTTGTCAGGTCCGAGCCCGTAGAACTCAGTAACATGTAGACCGACCGGCCGGGTGGATCGCTTGCGCCCAGCGCCCTTTTCCTGACATCAAGGTAAAGTAGTGCACCTTCTTCCCAGGGCACCCCACTCCGAGTCGGGCCCCTGGTCGATTCCTCCCCAGCCCTCCGGGTCCGCGGTTCAGCGGAGGAACTCGCCGACCCAAGCCACTGCGGGTACCCCAATGGCTCTTTTGTTGCAACTGCGCCTGTAGGAGCAACAAAAAAAATCAACGCTATGCTGTTGTGTCACGTGACTTAGTTCACCAGAAGTTTAACCCTTATATGACAGTGTATAGTGTTGTGAACAGTTTTCACATACAATTATGTGTTGCTTATAGCATAGCCAAAATACAATATCCACAAATGTGGACTCTGGGACACATGAGGTTAAAACAGTAGCCCAGAGTCCAGAAACATTAATAGGTAGCTTTAATGCTACAGGGAGAAGTCATTAAATAAATAAACAAACAAAAAAGAAAAGTGGATGGAGTAGCTGTGCAGCGCATTAAAAATAAAGCAATGTGTTGCATAGTGGACAGCTCCATTGACTACCGTGGGATCAATCTAATTTTGTCACGTTGTGGTGCTCCGCATGCATCCAGCATAGACATGGAGTAAGTTTTCGGCTGGCCTGCCAATCAGTCAGTCAGTCCTTCCTGTATAAATTTATATTTATGAATGTTTGTCTTTCTTGACTGCTTATTGGCCTGCTGGGTATTTCCATACATCTCATAATATCATAGCTTCATAAATATGCATGTACCAATCCACATATTTGGATCATATGGATGTTTTTCATGAATGCTCTGCCTAATGTTTAGCAGGGAGAGGATCAGTGTCCCTCTGTATGTGTATGTGTTTGAGCCCTGCATGCCCCTATTATCATTCACAACTTTCTGTGACAGCAGTCAGTTTGGCTGCATATCTGAATAACATCATGAATCGTGGACAGAGCAGTGTGTGTGTGTGTGTGTCTGTTTGTGAATCTGGACTGCCATCAGCATCTAGAGACTGCTGTACTTCGTACCCCTGGCCCAGGCACTGCCGGACCTTGGGAAAGAGCGAGGTTCGCGAGTGAATGTGTATATGTGCGTCTGATGGCCATGATGGATTGGGGCCGGGGAAGGTCACGGGGTTTGGATGTTGTTGCCAAGACAAACAGCTGTGCTTGTGTCTGGGCCAGGTGTTTCATAGTGTTTCAGCATATTGGGAGCACCCAAATCAATACCAGCCTCCATTTATGGATGTGTGTGTGTGTGTTTGAGACTTTGCCTTTGAATAGAGGGCACTGATTTGTGTTCAGATGATTCTGTACAACTCTGCCCAATTCTTTGTGGTTTTACACACCTTCTGTTTATCTCTGTGTGTTTGTGTGTGTGATTAGATTCCATGCTGGAGGTGATAAAACAGAATTTGATCACTTCGGCTTTTGAGACAGGACAGCTGCTTGAAGTTTTTCACCTGTCTGCACGAGAGGTCTTTTGCATACATGCACACATTTGGCCTTCAATTTGCACAACTTTGTCAGCCCTTCTTAAACCTTACACACTGCCAGACCAGCACTCCTTTCTCAGAACACAGCGAAGACAAAAGACTGTAGATGGACAGACCACACAGAGACTTCTGATGTCACTTCCTCTTCTCTCTCATTCATTCAAGAGTTCAGCAGCAGGTGTCAGGACCTCACACACACATACATGTCCTCTGCTCTCACACCTGTCTCTTTGTGGACTCTACAGAATGTCATTATGATCAGTTTACCTTGTTTAATCATCTTCATCTCACCTGACTTTTCCCTTCACCTTTTCTGTTCCCCCAATCTTTCTCTTGCACTTCTCTCTTTCTTTCCATCCCTCAGCTCTTCAATTTCCAAAGATTAGAAACATCAACACAAATACAAACATTTGTGACTGCCATTAAAAATTGTCTAACAAAACAAACAAGACAAGACATTAGTGAAGTATGAGTATTCTAATGCATAGACAAACATAGAAAACTAGAAAAGGAACAATGTCGACAAAGCAGTGATGTTTTTGGGGCCTAGTTTCTAATGGTGTGGCATTCAAATAAAGCAATAAGCCAGTGATTTTAGCCCCTTTGATGGCAAGTTCAATCATTTGTTACATTTTTAATTATATTAATAACAATAAACAATTCTTCCACCAATAATATCATTAATTAACATAACCTTTACAAGTTCACAGGTTCATATAGCCCTAGAGTGCATTAAGATAAACAGATTTGGCATGCTGTCCATAACAGAGGGGTTTGAGGGCAGGACTGGACCCCCCCCCCCTCCAGACTATCAGACTAAAGCAAGAAATAGACAATTTTGAAATGATAATTGGTATTGGCGTTACAAAGGTGGAGATGGGGAGGAGGAGGGATGCTGGAAGAAAGGTATTGATGAAAATTATTGGCAGGCCTAGATGAACAAGCTCCTCTCGAATGTATGTTGAGAACTTCATATAGAAGAACTTATATATGTATAGACTTTAAATGTGCACTCAGTCATTTTTTCCCCATAAAACAAAGTTTTACTCTTTTAAAACTTTTAATTTTAAAATATGTGTACACTATAAAATCATGACACTCACATGAGATGAGGACTCTAGTCATATCAGTAACATAATAAAGGCTTTTTTATTCTACATAGGGCAGTGGCACCCTCATTAAGGGGTCTGCTATTTTATAATCACATGACCTGCTGAATAATACTTGCTTAATCTCAGTAACCATCTTGTTATTGGACACTTTCACTCTTGAATTAAATTAATCATGGGTGAATTGTGAATAGAGAATTTCTATAATGGCATTTGTAACTGAAAACTCTTGATTTTGAATCATACAGAATCCACACCACTAGGTGTCACTGTAAGTATAACATGACATAAATAAAAAGATACTGAGTGCGCCTTTAATATAGAGTATTTAATAGACACAATAATATATTTTTTTTAATTGAAGAGTGGTATATATTGGCTCTTTTACAGTGCTTTGAATCTGGCTCATCCAATCACATAGTGAAGGAGAAAGCGTGCCTTTGTCTCACTCTCTCTCTTTTTATTCTCTCTCTCAGGCCATCAGGCAGACCATTGACAAAAATGCAGCAGATGTATAGTTGTTTTGTTTAGTTCTGACCTGGTTGTGGTCAATGAGATGTTGGCCAGAATGTCTTCTTTCAGTCTTGCTCAAATGCCCCAACACTCAGGAAGGGCCCAATGGGCATGTGCCCTCCGTACATGGATAGAGAGACCCATGGAAGTGAGATTGTGTGTGTGTCTGTGTTATAAAGACAGAAAAAGACAGAATAAGACATGTGAATCTAATATAAAAAAAAATCATACTTATACACTTTACAATAATAAACAAATTCACCCATATTCGTTAAACAAACTCTAGCATCAGACAGACAGACATCAGTCCATACCAAAACTCTAAAGTGAAAAAGCCCACAGCGAGATTTACAGTATGAGGTCAGAGTATCAAAGGATCCTGAAAAGAAGCTCCATCTGGATGTGCATTTAGAGAGCACAGAAAAGTCTCTATTTAGCCCATACCCAGCATGCAACTCAATTGGGCTTTAAAGACAAATTAATCCAATTCCAGCCCAACATCTCCATTCAGTTAAAGGTGTCACAGAGCTGCTTAACTCAACTGTGGATCTCTAGATCAGAACAGGGTAGCGTGTCAGAGGCCATCGGGGGGCCCTGGCACAGGCCCTGGAGCCCAGCCAGGATCCAGCCACATGGGCCCTAATGCTATTGAAGCCAGCTGTGCCTCCACTTAGTCACTCTTTCTTTCTCGTTCTCACTTTCAGTTTCACTTGCTTTTTACTCTTACTTTTTTTTTTTCATTTTGTTTGTCTATTATTCTCGACCTCTCTCTCATTTTTGCTCTGTGTCCTTCTCCTCAGTTTGATTACAGAGCACACCACTTCTCCATTGTGTTTAAATTCATTTTTCATTTTCATTAAGAACACAAATAAAAGCAGGCATGAGATTTAATTGGACACAGCTATGATTATGTTGCATATCCCCACAAATTACGATCCCTAAAAGGCCCATGGGAAAAAAAAAGGGAGGCAGAAACCAGAGCTTAATGATGGCCATGTGTGACAGGCTGATTGGGCATCGTAGAATATGTTTACACGTTTACTGCATATCAGCTATTTCTTACATGAGTATTGTTTTGCCTTTGTTTGCTTTCATGTGTAATGTGTTTAGCTTAGTTGTGCTTTGGTGGTTTTCTGTTTGGTGACCTTGTTTGTGAGTGGGTAAGATCTCTTGAAGTTTGTTTGTTTGTAAAGGATGAGGTTTGTGTTTGCATTCTCTCTGAGCTGTTCACGTCTGGTCATGTTTTTATACTTAAGAAATATCACACGAACAAGTATGCTTTTGGACTAAAAATCTGTGTGGCAGCAGGGGCGTGGTCAAGCGCCCGTCTAGGGGAGAAAGCAGTAAGGGCGCTTGCACCTGAGCCCCCGCTGCCACAATCAGCATGTCTGTTATTTGGCGATAGGTAATCACCACGATTGTAAGTGTTATAATAAAAGAAGTTAATATTGAGTAGACTTGGGATAGATGCCTTTTCCACACATCAATAATCAGAACATTTTCCAGATGATTATCAATCTATATCTGCATTTATTCAGATATAAATAGGGCTAATCGTTGCACAATAGTATTGGTCCATTCATCCAGATTTCACAACACAACGAGCAGCAGGAAAACTTGAAGGGAGTCACACAACGGACGCATTTGGAAGTAGACATGATGTTCTAAAATGATGAAGGTTTGCATACTGCCACCGCCGCTCGGAGTATGTTTTTGGTGCTCAGCCAGGGGCGTGTCTAGGGGGAGGCTGGGGGAGGCAGTGCCTCCCCTAGGATAAGCTCTGCCTCCCCTGAGAATTTGAGAAATAGTCTGTCCATCTGATGATAAATTACAATTTAAAAGTGGATTGTTTTGTGCATATTTTTCCATCGCTAGCAGATGAGTGAGGTTTGACACAACAAAAATCCAGTTTGGCGCTGTTTCACAGTGCGCGCGAGCTCGGCGTACGCGCTCAGAAAAAGTGCATTATGTCAGAACAGAACGCCAATGAAATGTTTACCTGGCAGAGCTTTAAAGCACGAGCAAACAATGAACTTTTGTGATTGCGAATAAGTGCAGTGTCCTGTGAGTGTAACTCTACCGCTGCATTAACATATGATGTGAATGTACGTCGAGTTCCCCTTCTGTCGCTCTCTCCACGTTGTGTCGGAGAAGCGACACTAGGGGTCTCTCTTGAGCACCTCTGATCTATGAAAAAAGGCCAATGAGAGTTGGCAGCCGGTATTTGCATGTCCCGGCCCCGGACATACGGGTATTTAAGCACGCGCAAATCACGGGAGTTCATTCAGAAAATTTCTTCGAGCCGATGGTCTGTCTGCAGTTTGCTGCGAGTTACACACCACTTTAAGCGTTCCTGATTCCTCTGACGATCTGCATGCTGTTGGATCTTGGTGCTACAGCGCTTTCTCTACATTGCACGGCGTGCATTGTTGCCCCTGAGCGCTCGACAGCGCAGACACACACACACACACTGTGTATTAAAAGAGTAAATTCCTATTACAAGAGTAATTTCTCTAAAAGAGCAAAACACAGCGGCGTTGAGCGTCCTTTTCAGGGCGCGTCTTTTCAAGATGCCCTTCCGCCCCTGTGTTGTTCCTGGATCGCGGTAGAGTGCTCTCCGCTTCAGGCGGCCACAGGCTGTCTCGTGTGTTTGGGCGCGATCACACCGGCGGCGTTTGTGGATGGCTCATGTTCTCACTGTGAGAACATGACCATGACCGTTGCGATCGGCTTGCTTTCAACAGAGCAAGCCACCCAGCTGCACCCGCATTGCTCCTTCTTCCCACGGGATTGAGGGCGATGCGGTTAGCGCTGGAGGCGATTGAGGCGGCAGCGGGTGCAGTTTCGCCGGGTAGCCCCGCGAACCTCCGTTCCCGACACGCTCGCTGGTCCCGTCCACGCTCGCGGCGATAGCGGCTTCGCCTCATGGCCCGGCTGTCTATCCTCCGAGCCCGAAGCAGATGAGCTCGCCGCTGCATCGGAGAGTGTGATGTCTGATGCCGAGGACTCCCTGGACTGCAGCCTTGGGCCAGCAGGCCCAGGCTGAGCCGGCAGCTCAGATGTCTGACATGCTTTCCGGGCGCCGTGGCGTGGGGTTGGATTGGAACCCTCCATCCTCCCCACAGCCTTCACGGTTGGATGACTGGTTCCTGGGGCAGCGCGCCGTTCGCGACCTCGCATCCCCGGTCCGTTTTTCCGGAGGTGCATGGCGAGCTGGCGTCTACGTGGAGAGCCCCGCTCTCCGCCTCGTCTAGGTGCCACCAGCTCCACTCTCACCACCCTCGGCGGAGAGCGCCGCGGATATGGGGCGATTCCCCAGGTCGATAGGGCAGTTGCGTACCATCTATGCCCTGGTAGCCCTACCTCCTGGCGTGGCCGCCCGTACTCCCATCCAAGCCCTGTAGGACAACATCCTCGCTCAGCGCAAGGCC
Source organism: Xyrauchen texanus (assembly GCF_025860055.1). Classification (NCBI taxonomy): domain Eukaryota; kingdom Metazoa; phylum Chordata; class Actinopteri; order Cypriniformes; family Catostomidae; genus Xyrauchen; species Xyrauchen texanus. The sequence continues at coordinate 18,671,037 of NC_068276.1, forward strand.
TACAGTCGCGGCTGGACGCGCTGCCTCCGCCCTGCATGCGATGTCCCTCCTGCAAGTCCACCAGGCCAAAGCACTCAGAAACATGCACGGGGGTGGACCTGATCCTGATGTGCTGCAGGAACTGCGCTCAGCGACCGACCTCGCCCTGAGAGCGACGAAGGCCACAGCGCAGGCACTCGGACAGGCGATGGCCAACCTAGTGGTCCAGGAATGGCATCTTTGTCTCAATCTGGTCGAGATGCGTGAGGCCGACAAGAACCGCTTCCTGGACGCACCTGTCTCTCAGCTTGGCCTTTTCGGCGACACCGTCGAGGACTTCGACCAACAGTTCTCCGTGGTGAAGAAGCAGACGGAGGCCTTCTCTCACTTCATGCCCCGCCGCAGACCTGCCGCTACGGGCCCTGCCCAGTCTGCCCGCCGAGGGCGTCCCTGACCGGGGCTGTGGTACCCACATTCTCAATAAAAATTTCCTTTGCCTCTGGGTCACCTGGCCCGCAAATGCCGTTCTCACGGCAATCTGCTTTCAGTTTACGACAGTCCTGGTACACCGGACACGGCGATCCAGCCTTCCGCCTGCCCACGACTGTCCCCCGGCCGGCCGGTTCAGACGAGTCCAGAGGACGCCAGCATCAGACCTCTTCCTCAGTCACGAACCCGCCCCCTGCTGGGTGCGCGGAGCAAGGTAAGTGCTTTGAGTCTATTCTCAGCACCTCAGCCTCAGGCCGCAATGAAGCCGCCCGACGCTGCACTACCTGTTCCGCCCCGCTGCGAGGCCCCGCCGGGTATGTCCAAATTCTCGTCCCTTTGGTGCCCCTAAGCGCCAGAGCTGGGAAGCGTCGGCTTTCCGCAGTCACGGCTGCATGCCAGTTCCCGACGCGAAATGCGACTCTAGCCAAGGCGTAGAGCCCGTCCCTCCAACCGAAATGAGGAAGGGTTTCTACAGCCCTTACTTCATTGTACCCAAGAAAGGCGGCTTACGACCAATCCTGGACCTGCGAGTTTTCAATCGGGCCTTGTTAAAACTCCCGTTCAAAATGCTCACACAGAGAAATATTCTGGCTGGTGTTCAGCATCTAGATTGGTTCGCAGCGGTAGACCTGAAGGACGCGTACTTCCACGTCTCAATTCTGCCACGACACCGACCCTTCTTACGGTTCACGTTCGACGGCCAGGCGTTTCAGTACAAAGTCCTACCCTTCGGCCTGTCTCTGTCCCCTCGCGTCTTCCAGCGAAGGTCGCAGAGGTGGCCCACTACTGCCTCGCTGGCTCATCGTAGTACGCCTGGCATCCTATGCACACAGAGACCAGGTGCTCCGGCACCTCAGCCGCTTGGGGCTTCAGGTCAACTGGGAAAAGAGCAAGCTCACTCCCGTTCAGAGCATCTCTTTTCTCGGGTTGGAGTTAGACTCAGTCTCAATGACATCACGTCTCACGAGCGGCGTGCTCAGTCGGTGCTGGACTGCCTCGCTTCCTTCAAGCCAGGCACAGTGGTCCCTCTAAAACTTTTCCAGAGGCTCCTGGGGCATATGGCGTCCTCCGCGGTGGTCACGCCGCTGGGGTTGATGCATATGAGACCACTCCAGCACTGGCTCCAGACTCGAGTCCCGAGACAAGCATGGCACCACGGCACGCATCGGGTAAGGATCACCCCCGCCTGCCTCAAAACACTCCGACCCTGGACAGACCTCTGCTTTTTATGGGCAGGAGTGCCCCTGCAGCAGGTGTCTTGACGCGTTCTGGTCACAACCGACGCCTCCCGGTCCGGGTGGGGTGCCGTGTGCAGCGGGCACGCAGCAGCGGGCCGTTGGAAAGGGGCCCCGCTGCGTTAGCACATCAATTGCCTGGTGTTGCTGACCGTCCTTCTTGCTCTCAGGAAGTTCCTCCCGTTAGTTCAGGACAAACATGTCCTCGTGAGATCGGACAGCACCACGGTGGTGGCGTACATAAATCGCCAAGGCGGCGTACGCTCCCGCCACATGTCACAACTCGCCCGCCGTCTCCTCCTATGGAGCCAGCAGCGACTCAAGTCGCTGCGTAACACTCACATCCCTGGCAAGCTCAACGTCGTAGCGGACGCGCTATCACGACAACGCCTGCCTGGCGGGAGTGGAGGCTTCACCCCAGTCGGTCCAGCTGATTTGGGAACGGTTTGGCAAGGCCCAGGTAGACCTGTTTGCCTCCCAGGAAACCTCCCACTGCCCGCTCTGGTATGCTCCTAACAGAGGCTCCCCTCGGGACAGACGCGCTGGCACACAGCTGGCCCTCGGGGCTGCGCAAGTACGCATTTCCCCAGTGAGCCTTCTTGCACTGGTGCTGTGCAAGGTCAGGGAGGACGAGGAGCAAGTCACGTTAGTGGCCCCCTACTGGCCCACTTGGACTTGGTTCTCGGAACTCAGACTTCTCGCGACAGCTCCTCCCTGGCGAATTCCCCTGAGAAAGGACCTCCTCTCTCAGGGACGGGGCACGCTCTGTTACCCGCACCCAGACCTCTGGAACCTCCACGTCTGGTCCCTGGACGGGATGCGGAAGAGCTAGCCGGCTTACCGGCGACCGTTGTGAATACAATCAACCAAGCCAGAGCCCCCTCTACCAGGCACCTTTATGCCCTAAAGTGGCGCTTGTTCGCAGATTGGTGTTCTTCCCGAACTGAAGACCCGCAGAGATGCGCGATCAAGTCAGTGCTCCTGTTCCTACAGGAGAGGCTGGACAGGAGGCTGTCCCCGTCCACCCTCAAGGTGTATGTTGCCGCCATTGCCGCCCACCACGATCCTGTAGACGGCAAGTCTTTGGGTAAGCACGACTTGATCCTCAGGTTCCTGAGAGGCGCCGGAGGTTGAATCCCTCCCGGCCAGGCCTAGTTCCCTCCTGGGATCTCTCGGTAGTCTTGGCAGGACTCCAGAGACCTCCCTTCGAGCCGCTTGAATCAATTGGACTCAGGGCCCTCTCTCTTAAGACGGCCCTGCTGATCGCTTCGCCTCTATCAAGAGGGTCGGGGACCTGCAAGCGTTCTCTGTCAGTGACACTTGCCTGGAGTTCGGTCCAGCAGATACGTCTGTGATCCTAAGACCGTGACCGGGCTATGTGCCCAAGGTTCCTACCACACCCTTCCGAGATCAGGTAGTGAACCTGCAAGCTGCCCCGGAGGAGGCAGACCCAGCCCTTTCGTTGCTATGTCCAGTGCGCGCCCTGCGCATTTACCTGGACCGCACACAGAGCACCAGACGCTCTGAGCAGCTCTTTGTCTTCTTTGGGGGACGGCAGAAAGGGAATGCCGTCTCCAAACAGAGGCTCGCCCACTGGGTTGTCGACGCCATCACACTGGCTTATCACACCGAGGCCATGCCCCTACCCTTGCGGGTCCGAGCTCACTCAACAAGGGGTGTTGCATCCTCGTGGGCACTTGCCAAGGGCACCTCCCTAGCAGACATCTGTAGAGCCGCGGGTTGGGCAACACCCAACACCTTCACGAGGTTTTACAACCTCCGCGTCGAGTCGGTTGCGTCTCGTGTTTTGTCAGGTCTGAGCCCGTAGAACTCGGTAACACGTAGACTGACCGGCCGGGTGGATCGCTTGCGCCCAGCCCTTTTCCTGACGTCAAGGTAAAGTAGTGCGCCTTCTTCCCAGGGCGCCCCACTCTGAGTCGGGACCCTGGTCGATTCCTCCCCAGCCCTCCGGGTCCGCGGTTCAGCAGAGGAACTCGCCGACCCAAGCCACTGCAGGTACCCTGATGGCTACCCTGTACTGGTATAGGTGCTCCACAGGTAAGGCCTCCTGCTCGGACTCCCCCTGTGTGTAATTCCACGGTTCTGTCCCCTTACGAGCGGACCCCGTGTCTCCCTTAGGCAGTTACAGCTGCCCCAGTCGCCGTGCTGTAGCAACTCCCCCCTTTCGAGGCTGGATCTACCACCGCACCATACTTTCCACACGAGCCCTAAGACGGCTGTGTGACGTGTCTACCACTTTTCCTCCCCAAGAAAAAGGGCAGGTGTGGTCTCCGCAGGGTCTGGGTAAGACCCCTTCCCTATATGCGTGTAAGGGCCCCGGCCGTGATTGCTCTATGCGAGAAACATAGAGAGAAAAGAGGCCCAGCCAGGCTGGCCCGTTCCCATGTTGGCAAACATCGCCTTGTTCCCCTTCCAGGGTAACTAGAAGGATTCCGATGTTCTTATTGGGCATTGGGGAAGGGTACATGCAGCCAGGTACAGACGATGCGCGGCACTGGATGAAATCCCTGCCCGCCTCTGTATCGGCGGTTCACGTACACGGTTCAGCGCATGGCAAGATTGGAATGGGTCCCCTAGTGTCGCTTCTCCGACACAACGTGGAGAGAGCGACAGAAGGGGAACGTTTGGTTACGTATGTAACCTCCGTTCCCCGAGGGAGGGAATGACACGTTGTGTCTTTCCTCCGCCATGTCGCTGAACCGAGCCACTGTTGTGGCCGGACCATTTCCGGCTCCTCAGAAAAATCCTGAATGAACTCCCGTATTTGCGCCGCTTAAATACCCGTATGTCCGGGGGCGAGACATGCAAATACCGGCTGCCAACTCTCATTGGCCTTTTTTCATAGATCAGAGGTGGATATCGACGCTCAAGAGAGACCCCTAATGTCGCTTCTCCGACACAACCTGTCGTTCCCTCCCTCGGGGAATGGAGGTTACATACGTAACCAAACGTTTTCGGGGACTGATCGAGGCGCCAGAACTGCAGCTGATAGAATGTGCGGCGATGAGAAATCAGTGTGCAGTGCACTGTATGCGGTGCACGAGCAGCGCGAGATGCTTTCACATATGCTGCGTTACTTTGTAGGCTAACTGATCCGCGGCTGTACTGTACCAGAAACACATAGGTATACTCACTATTTTTGTTATTTCAAATCCAGAAGTTATCAACAACTTTTATTTAAAAAAAAAAAAAGTTTTGTCTGCATTGCGATTCTCTTTGTACACATATACACTCTTTAATAGACGTATTCACGTTAAAACCCAATTTAATCAACGTATTCAATGCATTACTTCTATACAGATGTATATATTAATTTGCTGTTTGTACACATATACACTCTTTAATAGACGTATTCACGTTAAAACCCAATTTAATCAACGTATTCAATGCATTACTTCTATACAGATGTATATATTAATTTGCCCGAGCAATTAAGTGGAAAAATATTTAACCAAGTATTTATATTAAAATCGCAAACATTTTAAATTAAAACTTAAAATTGACAAAAACAGCAGACTCATACCTTTTCTTTTTGCATTTAAATTTTAATACAATAAATCTTGCATTTCACAAAGAACTTGTTTTTCCACCTCCGCGAATGAGAGTCGTTCATTATCCCGCCTTGTTGAGGTAAATTTTAGTTTTCCTTGCTTTACCCCGGTCTTAAAGTAAAAATGAGACTGTGAAAAATAGTAGTATTTAAGTAAGTCTATTTGACTATAGATCTCAAAAGTCCTCCAGTAGCCCCTTAAATAAAAAACGAACAGTCCTAACTAGAACGTTCATTAAAAAAAAATGTAGCCTATTGCTTTTCTATTGGCCGTTATTGGGTGTGTGTCATTCTGCTGCCGGATCACATTAACAACTAGAGTGCGACTCACAGCACTCATCATTGGTGTGTCCTCCGCTGCATGTGAAAGTTCTTTTTCTACCTTGAGCCGCATTCTCCCCCCTCTCCGAAGATCAATGCTGCATTCAAGGAAGAGAGATTTGGTCATTTTGGCACACGAAAAGAAAATCACAAAAGGTCTGGACATGAATCAGTTTGTTTCTGAATTTGCCAAGACTAGCCGCAGACTGGTCCTGTAGATAGGATACACTGGATGTACTACAATAGTTCACAAAAGGGTAAAATAATAATAAAAATAAAAAAATTAAAAATAAATAAAAAAAGTTATGTTGCCTCTGCTAATCATATCATAATTTCAATTCTAATAGTTTCACAAAAATAGCTTTTATTTCAAATCTCTAGGTCTCCTGACCCCCTGTAGCCTAATATGTTATGTTTTCTTTTATATAGGCCTACTGTTTACATTTACATTTATTCATTTAGCAGACACTTTTATCCAAAGCCACTTACAACCAGAGAATAACATTAAAATACTGTTCTCATACCATTCAAATGAGCATATCAAAATTTTTTACCTGGGTCCGCATTCACAAAGAATCTTATAAGAGGCTACAAGTAGCTTCATAACTTTAGACTCCTAATGTGCTTTACTAAGAGTAATTCACGAAGCATTTTAGCCCTAAAAGTAGCACCTAAGTCTGGAACAGCTAAGAAGAAGAAACTAATTAATTTACCTCTTGTCTATACAAACGTGACTTCAGATTCATTTAAAAAACTCTCTCGTCTCAGTTGCCTACTCGTGTAGCACGTCTTCTCACAAGCAAACACCTGTCACTCATCACCAGGCAATCACCGTGATCTGATATATGAATCTGTCAATAATAATAATAATAATAAATAATAATAATATCATCATCATATTATTAATGTTGACCTGGTTTAATTAACTTTTATGTGATAGCCCTATAGTCTAATAGGGGCCCTGTGCCTATCTCTGTGTTCCTGGTTTAGAAAGAGATATGCACTAAAACAGATTGTATGTAGTATAGCTTAATTTTTTCAATTGTTTATGTTGCCCCCTCAAACATGCCAAATGCCCCCCCAAACATGATATCCTGGTAACCCCTCTGTGATTCAACCCACATCATTATCAAAGGACAAAGGTTATTTACTCTAGCCATCATTGGATGGCATATTGTGTATTTGTAGCTTTCATAAAGCCTAAAAAATTATTTACAGTTACAAGTATGTTGTTTTGTGATTTGACAGCTTGAATGAAACCTATTCAAGGCTACATACAGTCCAGAGAAATGGCATAATAAATGTCACTATTTCGAATTGTTTAGTTTGCGCAACTACGCCAGTTTCATACACTAACCTGTAAACTTATCAACGTATTTTAGTTCATTCTTGAAGTAGTACAAAAATCTTCATAACTTTTGTGTGTTTGGGGACTAGATTCACAATTTTGGACTGTCACCTGCAACACATCGATGCATCCTTCAGTTTTAAGTACAGTAAATGCTATATCACCCCCTTGTGGTCTCCCACATCAAGCAATGCACAGCTTTCAGCTGTCGAACATCGATATAGCTGTCGAAGTGATATAAACCTGCAAACAATCCCAGTGCTGTTACATTAATATCATACACAATGTATGTAATATAATATACTGTCTAAATATACTGTATATAGGGAGAATTCACTAAAAATTACTTGCGACCGGTAAAAGTGCTGGTTATTTGCATGCGCTGGCTGTGCTGGTTCAGTATCCGATTCAAGTTATTGAACTCAAGATCATTCAATGACACAAAAATGTCCACAGAATCTGTAATCTGAACACAATTTGCATGGTTCATTTCTGATCTCGTGAACTGGTTCTGAAGATTATATTGCAGAGGATGCAACAGACCACCGTGACCTGGCCAGAACTGTACAGCATCACTCTACCACTGTGATCCAGACACCTGAATCATCTCTTAAAATGCCTAAAGTGCACTTGATCTGGATATATGCTAGTCTATAAAACTCTTCTCCAGCATTTAATTATAATGAGATGGATTACTGCTAAAATGATTCATAGAAAATGTACACAAACATCTCTTTAAAAATAACCCTGCTTTCATTGGCAGTAATAGCATGATGTAATTTGCGCCAGAGCAATTTTTCTGAATAAATCACAATCTATAATGAGCCCAATTTACATAGAAAGGAGGCTTGTTTGCACGGTAAGGAATGACAATGACTTCATAAAAAAACTCAGTACGCAGTGCTGATTGCCTCTGTTTAAACTAGATAGCTGGTGGTTAGTGAATAAGATGCTGCTTTTTGAGCAGAAATACCACACGCAAAAGTGGCACAACTGTTTAGTGAATTCACCTCTGTAATACAGCACTCTTGGAACACCACTTGTCCAATTATAGTATAGGACCAGAACTAACTGTTGTATAAACTGTTGTATTACATGTATAATGTTTAAATGCATGTCATGTCAACAGTAGGGAAGAAGTGCATGTGACTTATGCTCAGTTGGTTCAGAGTCTGGATGAGTAGGTGAGGAGAATCTTCACAGATTGGAGTCAGAGTCTGAAGAGTGTCTTGCCAGTCTCGACCAGCCACTCATGATCTGCTGCAAAGGGAAGGCAGGCCTGCTGGATATCAACTTCAACAAGTATGTGATTTCTCTCTCTCTCTCTCACACACACACACACTGTTCCGTGTTCTCCCCACGGAAAGGGCAACCCAGTGTACAAAAGGATATTACTCAGGTTTTTCTTGGTTCACTTTTGTTTGTTTATTTTTTTCACCAATAAATAACCAGAGTAATATCCTTTTGTACACTGGGTTGCCCTTTCCGTGGGGAGAACACGGAACAGTAATAAACTAAGTGGCTGCACACCGGATTGAAGTCATTATAGATTCAATGAATCGCGCTTCCTTTTCACACAGTGAACTCCGGTCACATGTTCCACAGCACACTCATCTCTTAAAGAGGCACTACACCATTAGGCTACTAACCTCAAACATTCCTTATAACAGTTGTAACTTTAGTTTAATGTACACATTTGAATTAAACATAAATAAATAATAATAAAAAATAACAAAACTCCACAGAAAACACAACACCTCCCACTTAAGTTCATGATCTTATAATCCAGGGAACTTACTAAAATCACACAAAGAACCCCTCTTAGTGACACTTTGTTTTTTTTTTTAAGAGCCCTTGGCTTAGCACAATGTCATTGTGTAAGTGTCTGATGAAGGCATGACCGATGAAAGAGCAGCTTAGTCCAAGTCAATCACATCCCTTTGGCAGGTATGGTGTCCCGCCAGGGTATGCGAAATATGGGATGTGCATGCTCTTACTTCTTCATGTATGTGCAATGTGATGGGCATGGTGGCAGCACTAGGCTTGCACCAACCAGCCTACAGGGGTAAGGGCAGTGACATTGGGACAGGGGTAGGGAATAGGGCGATGTGCAGAATAAGACGGTTTCAGGAAGATGCGGGTGTCATGGTGGCTAGGGTGGATGAGTTTTTTCCTCCACCGGGACAAGGACCACTATTCTTCTCACGTCTCTTCTGATAACTGTCATGGGCAGTGAAGAACTCCTTTTCTTCCGACTACCTACCAGGGCAACAGGAAGGCCAGCACATGTTGTAATATCAGCATCCCTGACAATTCCTCTCCTGTCAGGATAAACTGTCAGAATCCGGCCCAAACGAAACTGACCTCTCAACGCATTCGGGTCAGCAATCCAGACGAGATCACCGACTTTGACGTCCTCTCCGTCCGGTGCCATTTATGTCGAATGAACAGATTTGGGCCAGCTAGTTCCCTCCACTTAGCCCAGAAACAGTCTACTCCGATTTGAATAGCCCTTAGACAACGCCAGGGATGGGTTTCTAGGTCAAGCCCGCTGGTGTCTCCTCCAAGCGATGCTCGACCCAGTATGAGGGAGTTGGGTGTTAAATACTCAATTGAGTCTTCCTGTTCTTGAGCTCTGGCATCGATTGGGCATTCGTTTGTCAGGTTGGCTGCCTGATAGAACAGAGTTTGGAGCTCCCCCCATGTGAGATACTCTGTAACTCCTCCGAGGCTCATGAGTGCCCTCTTCAAAAGCTTCACAGCAGCCTCCGCAGCTCCGTTCCTGTGGGGTGCGTCTGCAGGGTGAAAATCCCACTTCCACTCAGTCCCGTTTTTAGCGGCTACATCTTCTATGGACGTAGCCTGCAAGCAAGCCAGATTTTTATACAGCTCACTCAGAGCCGACTTGGCGCCAAAGAAGTTGGTACCCCTGTCGGACCATAGTTTCATTGGATGCCCCCTCAGAGCAACAAAGCGGGAGTATGCTTGGAGGAAGCTTTTTGCCGACTGGTCATCGGTGAGGTCCGCATGGACGGCTCTCGAGGCCATACAACAGAAAACAATACCCCAGACCTTCTTGTCCTTCTTTTAACAGCGTCTTTCACCTCGAAGGGGCCAAAGAGGTCGAGGGTTGTTTACTCAAATGGGCTTGCTCTTTCAGTTCGCTCTTGTGGGAGCTCACTCATTACTTGCTGACAAATCTTGGCTCTTTGCTTTCTGCAGATGACACAGTTGTTCAACACCTTCTTAACTGTTCTTCGTCCCTGCCTGATCCAGGCTTTTCTTCTTGTCCGTAGAAGGGTAGAGGCAACACCTTCATGATTTTCTTCATGTGCTTCCCTGGCCAGTAGGGTTGCTAGCCACGACTGGCATGGGATTAGCGGTACAACCGCTCTATCCTCATTCCAGCGTTGGATTCTCCCTCCGCAGAGCAAGAGTCCTGTCTTTTCCTCCTTCTGAACAACCAGGCGATCTAGGGTTGTGTCCCGGAACTCGACACCATCTTGAGCTTCGAGAGCTAGATCTTTAAAAGCTGTTGCTCTTTTTTCCACAGACAGGTATGGTCTTGCCTCCCACTTTGACCGAACTGGGGCCTGGCTGTTACCTAGCCAGATTTCTACTGCTTGTCTCACCCAAGAGATGGTCCCGCATAACCTTGCCAGTGAACTGAACCTTCGGGGGTCCACAAGGCGCACAAGTGCAACACTGGTTGGGCCTGACCATTTCCTGGGCTGGGCTCCTGCTGTCACCAGTGCTGAGAACGCCTTCCTTCGAAGTCCCAGTAGCAGAGGGGTTGATCTCTCTGGCAGTTTTCACAGGCCAATCTGATTCAGGCAACTTTAAAAATTCTGGGCCTTCCTGCCAGACTGATCCTTCAGCAAGCTCCTCAGGAGATGCCTCTCTTGTGATGAGGTTGGCGACGTTCTGTCTTCCTTCGACCCACCTCCAACTCTCTACTGATCCGGCCTTTTGGATTTCTCCAATACGGTTTGCAAAAAATGTCTGATAGCCATAACTATCCTTCTGGATGGCTCCCAGGATTGTCTGACTATCAACAAAATGGATCCACCGATCAACCTTGATGTAGCAGTGTTTCTCGAAGTATGTCTTCAGGCGGGATGCAAAGACAGCCCCACACAGCTCTGCTTTAATGACATCACCTTTCTGGTCTAGAGGGGTGAGCTTGGCCTTCGATTCAACCAGCTTCACTACGACTCCATCTTCTGTCTCCCACCGTAGGTAAAGAACGGCTCCGTAGGAAGCTTCACTACCATCGGAAAACGTGATTCCCATTGGGCAACTTATGGCTCCAAGGGGTGTGAGACTCCTGTCAAATCTAAGTTGGCCAAGCCTCACATATTGCTCAAAGAGTTTTATTGCAACCTCTCGAAGACGTGGTGAAAGCGGATCGTCCCAGGTGTCCTTGGAGGGATGGTCTCTTCCTGCTTCCTGAAAGGACTCTCTTATGAACATAACTCCTCATTGCTTGGCAGGTGAGGCCAGACCGATGGGGTCATAGAACCCTGCAATCTGACTCAGCAGCATGCGTCAGGTGAGAGGGTCGGGGGTGCTGCCTCTGATCTCATCCTCTCGTAGATCCAAACCGGTCCTCATCTTTCCTCGCCTCCTTGAGAAGTTCACTGATGTAAGCACACGGAGTTTGTCAGATTCGGGTTCATATCCCAATCCCAATGCCCTGTTCTCCTCGTCCCACATCTGGTTGGGGAGTATCAGAGTCTTGGGCTCTGTTGACCTGACCCCACTTTGGCCTGTCATGACCCAGGGCTTGAGGGAGAAGCCTCCTGCTTTTAAGATCTCTTCCACTCCTTCGGTCATCCTACTCAAAGTTTGGAGATCATCATGCGACGTCAAAATGTCATCCACATAGCAGTCCTCTGTCAGGATCCGGCGCGCTTCAACCATGGATGTAAACTGAGGCAGGTTTGCCGTCTCTCTCATGGCAACCTGAGCAATGCATCCAGCAGGCTTGTCGCCGATGTTAACTCTGACGACAGCAAACACACCGATTTCATCTTCGGGGTTATCCCTCCATAGGAATCGATGGAGGTGAACCTCCTCGTCCTTCAGCCACACTGAATTATACATTTTTTTAACATCGCCAAGGGCAGCATGCAATCTGCTCCTGAATCTAAGCAGGACACCTCGGATCGGGTTGAGGACATCAGGGCCTTTGTGCAAGAGGTTGTTCAGGCTCAACCCTCTGAACTCCTGGCTACTGTTCCAGACTATCCTCACTGGCGTTGAGCTAGAGTGAGGGTTCGGGGCAACCAGATGACTGATGTACCAGATTGGGCCGTTCCAGCCTTTGATCACTTCCTTCGTGAGCTCAATGGCTGCTCCTCTTGATACCATCTCACGGATCTGCTCTCCATATGCCGCTTTCCACACAGGTTCTCTCGCCAGCCGAGCCTCTGTGTTCTTGAAGGTTGCTTCTACTGCTTGGCGGTTATCTGGCAGAATCGCTGGGCTTACTTTCCATGGGTAGGCCGCATCCCAGTGTGGGGCATCACTGTGTTTGTCCTCTAGCACATAAGAGAGACAGACCTTTATCTTTTCTAAGTCCCTCTCTTCTCCAAGGGTCATCTCTTTGCCTCCCGGAGGGCACTTGCTGCACTTGCAGCTCCCGCATTTTGGGTCACATGCTGCTCCAATACTATCCCACCTGAACCACTCAAACACCTCCTTATCCGTGACAGTGGTGCTACTGAGGGTCACTTCCATTCTCGTTGGGTCCTCACTCAAATCTTTGGTGTCCACAAGAACCTCCTTGTCCACTCTTGAGGATGTTCTCATAGACCTTGCAAAGTGAGTCTCAGACTGGTGCAGCATTAGGTCAGCCACCTCAAAGAGATCAGGGTGAGTACCGCCAACAGTTTTGCCCAATGGGCCATCCCAGAGTACTAGATCTCCCTCCAACTTGAACAGCTGTGGAACAAGACTTCCCTGTGGCTGATCAGAAGATCGATCTTCTCAGGACGGACCAGCTCTTCTGCAGTGACGTCAGGAAAGATCTT